>NW_014542360.1:731708-750210 GCF_000741045.1 Vigna radiata var. radiata | reverse complement strand
TGTGGCTCCACAGAAATAACATGCAGAGGTATAACACCCAATCTTAGTGTATCAGGCTGAACCTCAGATATACCCTCAGAACATGAATCAAGTTCAAATTTAGAAGCAATATCAACAATAGGCTCAGATTCATGTTCAGTGCATGGAGAGCAAACATTCAGACAAGATGGCAAAAGTTGTTTCTCATCATGTAGAGAGGGAGAACTAAAAACATACTCATTAACAACATAATTATCAACATACCCATCAATAGCATAATCATTAACAACAGAATCAATCATAGGTATGTCTACCTCCACTTCCTTGAATGTGGCTAAAGTGGTGGAAGATGAAAATGGTTTACCTGACTCAAATTCACTGCTTATACATGCCTGGTCCTCCGAATCTTCATCAGTATCCTCAGGTGAAAGAGTGGGGACATAGGAGGGTGTGAATGTAGATGGTGCAGTAGTAAACTCATGACTCTGCTCCCCATCTCCTATGTGGATGTCATCAACATCGTCTGGAGCTGAACAGTCTGAAATGATGATTCCTTTGAAACATAAGACTGTTCCTCAGTGAGTTGAGTGGCCATCTGCCCCATTTGATCAGTCAAACTCTGAAAGGAAGCTTTGGTCTCCTACTGAAACTCCATGTTCACTTGCTGGAACTAAATGTTCTGAATAGTCATTTGCTCCAATAATTCCTCCAATGTAGGCTCATAAGTAGTGGAAGGATGAGGAGTTGCTTGGGCAGGCTCATGAAACTACGACTATTGTGGTTCCTGAACAGGTGGAGACATACAAGTACTCTGGAATTGTGGTTCTTGATATTGAAGCTGTGAAGTACCATACCATCCCAGGTCAGGATCATTCCACCCAGGATCGTTGCTATATGAATCAAAATGATGCTGAGTAGGGAGAATCTATCCAAAAACAAATGCTTAAGATCTTCCCAATTGGCCATGAATTCTGGTGGAAGATGAATAAGCCACTCCCATGCTGTTTCTTCTAATGAATGCGGAAATTCCCTT
The DNA here is from genome assembly GCF_000741045.1 of Vigna radiata var. radiata. Taxonomy (NCBI): domain Eukaryota; kingdom Viridiplantae; phylum Streptophyta; class Magnoliopsida; order Fabales; family Fabaceae; genus Vigna; species Vigna radiata. Next base: position 749,198 of record NW_014542360.1, on the reverse strand, counting down.
AAAAACATGTAATCATCAGGGACATGAAGAGGTTTCTTTGAAGAGCAAATGGTGTAGAACTCCTCCAAATGTCTATGTGGGCATTCACCTGCAAACCCATGAAACCTAGGCAGTAAATCTGTAAGTCCAGAGGTGAGAACGTAATGAACATCAACCTCATCAAGTGGAACCGACTCCCAAAGAGCACCCTCAAGAATGGAAGGATGAGTCATATTGTTCACAACATAAAAATCAACAGCATATGCATGAGAAGCAATATCAGAGGCATAGGCAGAAGAAACAGTATCCAAATAGCCAAAACAGGTAGACATGGGAAAGAAGGGGAAAAGAAGAATGCACTGAAAATATGCAACCTTAGCTACCTGAATGCAACACACAATAACGAACACACAAAACAGAACATCACACTTACAACACAAGATAAAACACAACACACACTAACACAACAAAAGACCTAAAACCGAACCTTTGGTCCCCGACAACGACGCCAAAATTTTGATGGGCTGTCGCAACCCACACAAATTTGATGTGCAAATAAATGCAGTATAGCTAGGGAATGACCCCTAGGTCGTCTCCCAAAGACCAATTTTGCGGTTCAAGAATCGAGTCTAACACGAAAAAAGGGGGGGTGTTTGTGAGAAGGGTTTTGCAAAGATTAAAGAAGTCAATAAAGACACAAATGCAAACAAACTAATTTAAGCTAGCATGGTAATTAAGCTAACACTATTAAAAACCTTAGACAACATTCAAACAAAATAAAATAAAATGCTAGACCCCAACAAGACAACAAACAACTACCTAACACAGTTAAATTAATTTAAATGCAAAAATAAATTAGAGAAATCAAAAGCAACTAATCCTACTATGCAAATTAATGCAAAACAAAGGAATAATTAAACATGCTTTTTCCTACACATTCATGTGACCAATATTCATCCACCAAATGAAATTTAAAAGTGAAAATGGATTACAAAACCACATGGGCCGTGAGGTGCACCCCTCCAACCAAAATGCCCTTTTCTTTCTTCAATTAAACAATTTATATGTTGCCTTCTTTTGTCCCATGTGCTTCATTCTCCAAGAAAACAAAATGGAATTCTTCTCTCCACCAAGCTATTAACGTGCAGCCCCCATTTCTCCAAAGCAAAGAAGTCACGGTTTCCAAGCACCAAAAACCACAAAAGCTAAAGTCTCCTTTCTTCCAAAGACAAGTCAAAAAGGTGCTTAAGTTCTTCTACCAATGTGCCACATGTGCAAAGTCAAAGGGAATAAACAAAAAAAATCACAATACATTCTCTCCTTCATGCAATGTTCGATCAAGCTAGCAAAGGGCAAAGACCAAAATGGCAATATTCCTTCCATGGTAAATGAGCCCTTCATGTGCATGGCCAAATGAGGTAAAAATTAAATGAACCCTTTCTCTCTCCCTATTACACACCTCACGGTTTTCTCACTTCTCAACAATGACCAAAAGCTTTTCTCTACATCTCAAGAGCGAGAATGCACCTTAAAATCCCAAGGTTTCCATTGCAAAAGATTACAAAAACAACAACCCCAAATTCTAACTTCTACACACCAACCAAACACTCCCTTTTCTTCAAACTTTTATGAAAATCAAAATGGAATTTCTACTCCACTTTGCAGCACCGTCCAACTCTCCATAAGAAACACAATGTTCCATTTCATATATTACTTCCAACCATCAAAACAAAAGCACAAAAAGAAAAGTGTTCAAGCTCTCAACAACCATGCATCAACTCAAGTCTTTTTCATTACTAAACTCAACAAGAACTCCATTTTCATCATCCAACCAAGAAAACCAAAAGGGAATACGAAATTACTGCAGCCAAGGAAGAGAAAAACAAAATACAAAATGGGTCTTTATTCAACCAAAGGAAACACCATGAAAATGCAAAGAACCACCTCCAAGCTCAAGCTTTCAACATTCAAATGGAAAATGCAAGAAGAGAAATGATAGATCTCCATTCCATTAAGCAAGAACAAGCATGTTTGCAAGCAAGAGAAGAAGAAAAACGAAATCTTGTTCATTCCATAGCTCAAAACCGAAAAGGGCACACCAAAGCTCCCAAGAGAGAGTTCATACAAGGCAAAGCAAAATGAAAGTGTAGTATGAAGTGTGTTTTGGAGTGTTTCTCGGCAATAGCACTTGAAAATGCCGTCCAACTTCAAAATAGGTGGGGCCCACCTCCTAAAACCCTAGGGTTTTGGTGCCAAGTTTCCCACACATTGGGCTTCTACAAAATTTGCCACAAAAAGGGCCCAAATGCACTTAATCCTAATTAAAGTTTCTAAAAACGAAATTACAACTTAATTAAAATGGAAATGACTAAATGTTGAGTCTTGAATGATCACACCACNCTTTTGTCCCATGTGCTTCATTCTCCAAGAAAACAAAATGGAATTCTTCTCTCCACCAAGCTATTAACGTGCAGCCCCCATTTCTCCAAAGCAAAGAAGTCACGGTTTCCAAGCACCAAAAACCACAAAAGCTAAAGTCTCCTTTCTTCCAAAGACAAGTCAAAAAGGTGCTTAAGTTCTTCTACCAATGTGCCACATGTGCAAAGTCAAAGGGAATAAACAAAAAAAATCACAATACATTCTCTCCTTCATGCAATGTTCGATCAAGCTAGCAAAGGGCAAAGACCAAAATGGCAATATTCCTTCCATGGTAAATGAGCCCTTCATGTGCATGGCCAAATGAGGTAAAAATTAAATGAACCCTTTCTCTCTCCCTATTACACACCTCACGGTTTTCTCACTTCTCAACAATGACCAAAAGCTTTTCTCTACATCTCAAGAGCGAGAATGCACCTTAAAATCCCAAGGTTTCCATTGCAAAAGATTACAAAAACAACAACCCCAAATTCTAACTTCTACACACCAACCAAACACTCCCTTTTCTTCAAACTTTTATGAAAATCAAAATGGAATTTCTACTCCACTTTGCAGCACCGTCCAACTCTCCATAAGAAACACAATGTTCCATTTCATATATTACTTCCAACCATCAAAACAAAAGCACAAAAAGAAAAGTGTTCAAGCTCTCAACAACCATGCATCAACTCAAGTCTTTTTCATTACTAAACTCAACAAGAACTCCATTTTCATCATCCAACCAAGAAAACCAAAAGGGAATACGAAATTACTGCAGCCAAGGAAGAGAAAAACAAAATACAAAATGGGTCTTTATTCAACCAAAGGAAACACCATGAAAATGCAAAGAACCACCTCCAAGCTCAAGCTTTCAACATTCAAATGGAAAATGCAAGAAGAGAAATGATAGATCTCCATTCCATTAAGCAAGAACAAGCATGTTTGCAAGCAAGAGAAGAAGAAAAACGAAATCTTGTTCATTCCATAGCTCAAAACCGAAAAGGGCACACCAAAGCTCCCAAGAGAGAGTTCATACAAGGCAAAGCAAAATGAAAGTGTAGTATGAAGTGTGTTTTGGAGTGTTTCTCGGCAATAGCACTTGAAAATGCCGTCCAACTTCAAAATAGGTGGGGCCCACCTCCTAAAACCCTAGGGTTTTGGTGCCAAGTTTCCCACACATTGGGCTTCTACAAAATTTGCCACAAAAAGGGCCCAAATGCACTTAATCCTAATTAAAGTTTCTAAAAACGAAATTACAACTTAATTAAAATGGAAATGACTAAATGTTGAGTCTTGAATGATCACACCACTTTCCCTAATGCTCCAAATGATGTTTCCACAATTTCCCCGTAACCAAAAATACGCTTAATNAGCTCAAAATATCCAAATTAGCGAAAATACAAATTTCCGACCAAATTAAGCAGAATTCGGAAAACGGGAAATAACAGACAATCAAACACAATCCCCTGGTTTATTTAAGTGCACTAAACTAAATATGGTTCAAGAAATAACGACTCATCACCAGACATTTATGATAGTTAAAACAATTAGTATCGGTCATACCAACCAAATTGATTACACAATTAATTTAGTTGACTTGCAATTAATGCTTGAACACAAAATCAAAATATAGTCGTTATAGTTCACAAGCATTAACAGAAATTCAAAACATAACTAACTAAGTCGAATTGCCTACGCATATAGTCGACTTTAACATTTCAATGTAGTTTTGAAAATGTTTTCTTTGCAAAATTAATCACAACACTATTTTTGAAAATTTGTGCAAAGTCTCATAATGAAGTCGACTTAAAACTTGCATGTGGTTTTCTTTTCAGAAACATATGTAATGCAATCACAAATGATATCTCATGTAAAAAAGCAGTGAATATGCATACATATACAGAATCAACACAAACATGTTCTTCAAGAATACATACACAATAAAGATTTGAACATGTAACATATCAATACATGTGTTATTAATAATATGTTGTCATCATAAAAAACCAGAAACATTGTGAGATTAAGGTTTAGCTAAACCAGTGCTTCCCTTATCAACAATATCAACAAACATGAACATGCCTGAAATCACTCCTTATTACTAAACTTATACCATAAAGATTTGCCTTCTATTCTCCACTTATCCTTGTTAAACTCTTCTTACTTTCACAACCCCCTTTTCTTCACATTTTTAACTTGATCCATTTCGGATACATAACCATTTATTCTCTTTCTTAAGCACATCACTTCTTTTTAAGGTCATAACCCTCAAAACGATTTGAAAACAAACAAAAATCCCCCTCAAGGTTGTTGGAAAACAGGTAGGGTTCTTTTTACACCAAGAGGGGGGGGGGTGAATTGGTGTTGTATCAAAAATAAGTTATTTTTGCAATCTTGAAAACAAAGTATAAAGCTTTTTGAACTTTCTTGAAATGCAAGCAATCAGAATATGTATGCAGCGAAAAAATGTAGTTGACTGCATGAAATATAGAGTCGACTGGAATGTAAAAGATAAGGGATAGAGAAAATCAAACACAACTTTTTATACTGGTTCGACCAACAATGCCTACATCCAGTGTCCTTCCAACCTAGGAAACAAATGCACTAATGGTTGCGGGTTTTACAACAAGGAATTTTAGAAGACCTTCACGTCTAAAATATAAATCTCCTCTCTAACCTAAAACCAAAATATAGCTGCAATAAACTAGCAAGACTTGTAGCAAGAATTCCCTCTTCTGCAATATGTCAAACACCGCTTTGAATAATTCTCAAAGTGCATTAAGCCCTGTATCCAACAGGTACAAATCCAGCAATCTTCACGGATGCCAAGCTGCATAAACAATTCAGCAGTCTTCACAGGATGCCAAGCCTTCAACACGATCATACAGAAGCACCTTCCTTGTGCAGATAATGATCAACAAATGTAAGCGCAGAAAATCTCCCCTTTGAATCTTGTTCAAGAAAGATCACCACCGTCTTCTTGGAGAATTCTTGGAGCTAAGAGAAATCTGAAACAGAAATGAAAATTATCAGTTCATCAAAAGTCTTCNGTTCAAGAAAGATCACCACCGTCTTCTTGGAGAATTCTTGGAGCTAAGAGAAATCTGAAACAGAAATGAAAATTATCAGTTCATCAAAAGTCTTCTGAACAAACCTGTGTTCAGCTTATTTATAGATTTCTATTATACAGTCAGATTCTCAGTCGAAAGTGGTACTAATTCATTCGACTGTATTATGACAATTATAATAGATCAGAAAATCAAGTAGCTTACAGTCAACCAAAACAAATCACATTTAATACAGTTGACTAATTCATCAATGCTCAACTAACTTTCAAAAATATAGCCGTTAGAGTGCAAAAGGATAACATAATTCCAAATCAGATAACAAATATAGTCGAATGTGTGAAACACATAGTCGACTTCAACCATGTAAAACATTTTGAAATTCTTTTCTTCTCAAAAATTCACAGAGCACTGATTCTCAAAATTTGCATAAAGATTTTAGCATAGTCGAATCCATTAATAGTGTAGTAGACTACACTAGAACTTTGTCACATAGTTATAAGTTCATAAAAGTGCTTGTGGTTTTCAGCTTTAAAACATGTGCAGTAAAATATATGAAACGATGCATAACACATAGCACATAAAGCATGTAAACACGTTCTAGATATATATCAATCAATCATCATAGGAACATGTAACACAGTACATAACCATGTTCATAGATATAACAATCAATTTGCATAAGAACATGTAATAACAACAAACAACATATGCATGTTGTTAAGCAATGTGTTGTCATCATAAAAAACTAGATTGATATAGAAATTGTGTTGTCAACAATCTCAACAATCTCCGCCTTTTTTTATGATGCATAACCATTATTAATAACCAACCATGTTTGCACAATCTAATACAAAACACTCTATTTTGTATTTTATCCAAACAACAAAATATCAAGCAGAATATAAGATAGAATAACAATTCGCTCCCTTTCATAAAGCTTTTATGCATTTTCTCCCCCTTTCTGCATTAGCGAAAAAGGTATGTTCTAGATATTTATGCTAAAATATCAAATAAGATGCATCAAGAAGAGTATGCAATATTCAATATGCAACGATGCTCTCATTAGCAAATTTTAATCACATGAAAATGATAACTCCCCTTGAAATACAGGCATGTGAAATACAAATGTGTAAAATGTGATACTCCCCCTGTCATTATGCATGGATATTAAAATCAAATCAGATGCATAATGCAGTATAACACAGAGTACACTAAACAGTATAGTACAAATTTGTATCAAAGATAAGATATCAAAGAACTTAGTCATGCAATGATACAGTCATCAACAATCTCACAATATTATCTCAATCAAGATATTTAAAAGCAATTTATATCAGAGATAATAAAAGATATATCAGAATAAGCAATCAATGAAAGAATAACCAAATTCCAGAATTGGAATTTATAACCCTATTATAGATCAGTCGATTGCCTTTTTTCCTCAATTGAATGCATTGCTTTCCAAGATTGTTGAATTTCACTTGCAGTTCCAAAAGCAATGTTCTTCCTGCAAAACCTTTCAAAGATCTTTTCCAAATCAAGCATTTTAGTTAAGCAAGAAATACAATCATAAACAGTAGAAGTCAATATGTAAAAATGTAAAACAGATTAAGCATAGTTGACTTCACTCAAAACACAGTCGAGTTAGTCAATCAATATATCAGATATTAATTAATCAAATTAAAGCAATTGATACTGATTCAAAGTACTAATTTCATTTCCTTGAAAGAAGATATTACAATGAGGGACACAAAATAAGGAAAACAAAAAGACAACAAAAGATGGCATTATAAGCCATACAAAAAACAGAAAAGAAAAGACTTGAGAAACATCCAAGGAACACACGACGACAAGTTTCCTAGTTCTATAATCTAGTCAGAAGGTTTCAGTTGAATCCTTTTCAGCGTACTTCTCTTTCGTTCAGTTCCAGATTTCCTTTCTGCATTTGTGCAAGATTCTTAATTTTATCATGCATAATTCTTATATGTTCGGTGACATATTTTTCAAAGTTTGTTTCAGGAAGAAACTTGTTCCTTTAATTGTCAACTCTGATGTTTTTCCTGTAAAGTCTTCAGAAACATTTTCTCCCATAAATCTCCACCCATTGATGGTCTTTACTAATCCAAGATGTTGAGATTGTTGACAACACAATCTAGTTTTTGATGATGACAACACATTGCTTAATAACATGCATATGTTGTTTGTTGTTATTACATGTTCTTATGCAAATTGACGGTTATATCTATTGAACATGTTTATGTACAATATTACATGTTCCTATGTTAATTGGTTGATAAATATATGGAACGTGTTTACATGCTTTATGTGCTATGTGTTATGCATAATTTCATATGTTTTACTGCACATGTTTTAAAGTTGAAAACCACAAGCACTCTTATGAACTTTTAACTGTTTAACAAAGTTCTAGTACAATCGACTACATTGTAAATGGATTCGACTATGCTAAAATCTTTGACAGATTTTGAGAATCAATGCTCTGTGTATTTTTGAGAAGAAAATAATTTCAAAATGTTTTACATGGTTGAAGTCGATTATGTGTTTCACACATTCGACTACATCTGTTATTTGATTTGGAATTCTGTTATGCTCTTGCACTCTAACGGTTATATTTTTAAAAGTTAGTTGAACATTGATGACTTGGTCAACTGTATTAAATGTGTTCTGTTAATTGTTGACTGTAAGCTACTATGTTGACTGAACTGTTATAACTTTCATAATACAGTCGACTGAATTAGTAACGTATTCGACTGAGAATCTGACTGTATAACAGAAATCTATAAATAGGCTGAACATAGGTTTGTTCAGAAGACTTTTGATGAACTGATAATTTTCATTTCTGTTTCAGATTTCTCTTAGCTCCAAGAATTCTCCAAGAAGACGGTGGTGATCTTTCTTGAACGAGATTCATAGAGGAGACTTTCTACGCTTACATTTGCTGATCATTATCTGCACAAGAAAGGTGCTTCTGTTTGGTCGTGTTGAAGGCTTGACATCTTGTGAAGGTTGCTTAATTGTGTTGAAGGTTTGGCATCTTGTGAAGACTGTTGAATTGCGTTGAAGGCTTGGCATCCTCTAAAGACTGTTGGAATTGTACTTGTTGGGATACAGGGGGATAGTTCACTTTGAGGATTGTTCATAGTGGTGTTGCAGATTGTAGAAGAGGGGATTCTTGCTGCAATTCTTGTTTTGTTCTGCAGCTATATTTTGGTTTTGGGTTAGAGAGGAGATTTATATTTTTGACGTGGAGGTCTTCTATAAATTCCTTGTTGTAAAAATCGCAACCATTATAGTGCATTTGCTTCCGGGTGGAAGGACACTGGATGTAGGCATTGTTGGCTAAACCAGTATAAAAACTTGTGTTTGATTTTCTCTATTCCTTATCTTTTACATTCCAGTCGACTCTACATTTTACGCAGTCAACTACATTTTTTCCGCTGCATACAATTTCTGATTGCTTGCATTTCAAGAATGTTTAAAAAGCTTTATACTTTGTTTTCAAGATTGCGAAAAGAACTTATTTTTGAAACATCACCAATTCACCCCCCTTTTGTTACAAAAAGAAGCCTACCTGTTTTCCAACATAAGAGACATAAGAGAGTCTCTGTCAAATACATTTGAGGAACTCCAGTTACATTTCTGCTCGTTAATGACATCAACCCCTAAAAGCACCAGGATTTTTCTAACAAGATAGTCGTAGGGTAGATATAGTGACCTTCTCAGTGCAGCATATTCCATATGATCTTTCACCACTTGCAGCCAGTTAGTGGGAAAATTATGTTTGATAGCATGTAGCAGATATATGTGCTCTGTGGTCATACGATCTTTCTTGTTTCTGTAGGGCAAGATGATGTTTGCCAAAAGATGAGCAAGAATCTTTTCTTCTTTTAATAATCCTTCATGTGCAAAGATGCATTATGTGGAATATACTCTTGGAAATCTTAGCCAATCTTGGTAAACTCTTTTCTTGCGCAGCACACTATTTACTTCAGTTGTGGATAAGTGTGAAAGATCACCTTTGATGGGAAAATTTGACACAATGTTCCAAATGAAATCATCAAGATGAATATCAATCCCTTTTACCCTAAAAAGCATCACCGATTTCAATTTTCAAATTGGGATAGAACACTTTGACAAGATCAGGATACCAGCTTCCCTTCATCTAAATGAAATCAGATAGTCCCTGTCTCTCCAACCAGTATGGAAACATAAACCTTTCCCTTTTGAACACGTCCAGATTGATGCTCATTGGGGGCAACAATGGTTTTGAAGGAACCACATACAAAGCTTTGTCGTTTGTCTTCATCATTGATCCAACCCATTGGATTTGATTCCCTAATCTTGTTGGTATGCAATCCTTTTTCTTCATTACCAATGCCACTTGAAAAATCCATGAAGATGAGATTCTTGAACCCTTCTTTCTAGAATTAGAGAATTTTGGAAGATTACAAGATACAGAATTCAGAGTATTGTGTGTGACCCGCGAAAACAAAAGGAATGGCGCGAAGGAATATTTCAAGAAAACTAGGTACACTGTATATAAACAGTTTCTCAAACCAAAGACCAGTTAAATTGATTTGATACAAGGTATATATATATATATATATATATATATATATATATATATATATATTGAGCTGAATTATTGACTTTGACGTTAGAATAAATGTGCTTAATGTAGTTGTTGTAAGTAGTGTATGGAAGAATTATGAATATGAATTGATTTGAATGATGATTATGATGTTATAGACTAGATGAAATGTTAAAATCTGTTATGAGATTAGTTTATGAGGAATTTAAATGAATTATACTTGTTTTAGGTAAGTTTTGAGGAAGTGGGCCAGTGAAATTATGAATTAGGAGTTGGAGGCCATATTGGTCTGTTGGAATAGCTTAGACAAGTCATTTGGGACTTATTTGAGTCCCTAAGTGGTTCAAAATAATGCCAAAACTAGTAGAATTAGATTTGATTCTTTAGGTTAAGAAATTTGGAGGTTTGAAGAGGGAATTGGTTCATAATCACTTTAGATTGATGATACGAAGGTTTAGAATCACTTAGTCAAGTCTAATTAGGTACATAACACAAATTAGGATGGTTAGAAGTTGGGAAAAATAGTTAGAATTGGTAATTGGTGTTTGAGTTGCATAATTTGTAGAATTTGGTGTTGTAGATTATGCAGACTCGCTGAGCGAATAGATTCGCATAACGAGTCAACTTGGCAAGTTGTTCTCTACCAGGGCATTTGCACAACGAGAGGGTGCGTTGTGCGAGTGATTGTGGAGCTTGCTCTCTGTCTAAGCAGCGAAAGGATGCGTTGTGCAAATGGTTGAGAGGTTTTTTCTCTGTTTGTTGGTTCGCATAGGGAATTGGTGCGCTATGCGTCTGGTTGGGATCTGGGAGCACTGCCATTTTTATTCGAATAGTGAATAGGTGTGCTCTACGAGTGTTTGGGGAGTCTAAGCCTCTGCTTGGGATTCTCGCATAGTGATATGGGGTGCTATGCGAGGGGTTAGGGTCTGATGCTATTGAGAGTTTATTCGCAAAGTGAATTTAGTCGTTGTGCGACTAGTTGTGGGGGTGAGTCTTGATAACGGTCTAAAAACCGTTATTTTCATACTTAAGTTTGATATTAAAACACACCCTTTATGGCTTAGAATGAGCTTAAAATCAAGTAAAACACTTAGTTGTGTCTTGTGAGAGTCAAAAGTTGGTTTTAGAGATATTATGCTTGTTTTTACATTGTTTTGCAAGGTTTTAAGGTGAACTGAAGATGGAAGTAAAGTAAGGTGGACTTAGACCCATGAAAGAAGGAGAAAAATGATGAAAAGAAGGGTCAAGTGAACCGCTGAGTGCCAGAATGGACCGTTGAGTGTCCAGCGCAATTAGAGGGAAACCGCTCAGCGGTAAAACTAACCGCTGAGCGGTCAAAGCGGCTCGAGGGAAATCGCTGAGCGGTGAACTTAGGCGCCTGGGCGGTTGTCTATTTTTTTTAGCTAGATTCAGTAATCTTTCTGTTATCTTTTTAGGCTTATATATAGCCCCAGTGCGATTCAAAACATATTCTTTTGGATGAGAGAAACGTCCAGAGCTATTCCACACACCTTGGAGGAGGTTCCTTGGATGCTTAGGCTCCAATCTACCAAGTTTAGGGTTATTTCTTCCATTCTTTCATCATATTTCATCTAGTTTCACCATGATTATGGTGAACTAAACCCTAGGTTGTTGGGAAACAATGTAATCTTTTGAAACTCTCATATATCCAAATTCTTATTTATTTTATATGCTTGCATATGCTTGATTTATCGATTGTTGGGTTCTTTACCTTTGCTTAATGCTTTTATCATTTAACTCATTCGGTAAATGTTGTTTGTCTTTATTGATACGGGGACGTACAGTAATGTCATGAACTGTTGTTGAATTCCTTGATTAAGCAATACCACCTAGGGATAGGGGTAGGACGATCAATTGTATTTTGCTTCCGCTTATCATGCATTATTAATTACTAGGGGAGGCTAGGGATAGAAAGCCGGTAATTAGTAATAGGCTCTTTTCACTAAGGGATTGGGAGGGTAGACTAAGAAAGTTTGCATGACAATATGATAAATAAGCTAATTAAATAAGAGTAGATATATGAGGGTGGATAAGATGAAATTGTAAACCCCAACAACTCCATTCATCCATAATTTCTTAAAGACAATTGAATCATTGCATTTGCATGTTTACTTTTGTTCTTTGCATACAAACACCAATCTAACTCTTTTCTCAAGTCTTACGCAATTAGTTTACATGAAAAGTAAGGCCTAAGAGTCCTTTGGGAAATAATACCTGGACTTACCCATTTTATATTACTTGATAACGATCTGGTACACTTGTTAGGGACTTAACAAGTCTCTATCAGAGGATTCACATAGCGAGGTCGTGTCGTTGTGCGAGGGACCTCTGGATTCGCTATGCAAAAGAGTGTGCTGAGCGAATAGTCCTGGTTTAGTTTACTCTTTTCTTAATTATTCTTGTTTGTTTTAAATGATGTGATAAATTAATTTGGTTGATGTATGAGTGTAAATTGGATGGTATTGATATCAAAGGATGGAATGGTGAATTCAAATGAGAACTAAAGTATGATTTCAAAGTGGAATCTCTTGGTAAGATATAAGTGTGTTTGGAATGAATACAGGGAGCTCAGTATTGGGGGTTATCCTAATACTCTAGTGATATTTCATTCTCATATAGAGATGATTGATTCATGTGGTGAGAGTAGTAGAAGGTCCTATTGTGGACGCTACTTGGAGGTCTATTGCGCGGTAACGGACTTACCTTGTGTATGTGGTAGGGTGAAACCTATGGCAATGACTTTGCAAAGCAGTAGAGACCATCACAAGTGCACAACCCGCCATAGCTCAGTATTCATTCTAAGTCTGGACTGTCAAGTCTAGGTCATAACATGTTAGGACGTTTGAACTAGTTTGTTTTGCCTGAATACTTATGTGTACGTTGTAAGTTATATTAATATATGAATTGTTTTGTATCTAGATTACCCTTGCTTCTATGTTGTATGTTGTGTGTTGTTTCTCTTTTGCGATGATCACCTAATGGTGTGAGCTTAGGGATTCACCTTTTCAGTTGTTTTAGCTTAAGATGAGAGGTAGCAGAGAAGTTGTTAGATAAATCTACAGAAGTAGATCTCTTCTTTATTTTGAGGTTTGCTTACCTAGTCATTCTTTTAGGATTTATGTAACATTTCATATTGGTAGTTTGATGATATTAAAATGAGATGTTACAAGTACTATCAAAGTTTTAGAGATGGTGTGGATGAGTGTAATAATTGATGGGGAATACTCATAAAAAAAAAAATTAATCGGAAACTTAAATAAAAAGAATTTCAATCAATGTATTGTGTTATAATAAATAAATGTTCTCTAATTAAATGACATTTTTGTTTAAGAAGAAGTCTACAAAAATGAAGATATTTGTAAGATTGTTGAGTCAAATAAAATAAATAAACTGAGCAAGTAGGAAAATATATAAGAAAAATAATCTGCGAATTTCTTACTTTAAAGATTTTAAACTCAATGTGGTTTTATAATCTTTAAAATGTGTTTACTAACGAGAAAGTATTATTCTATATTTAATTATCTCAGTATTTAGAAATCAGATTTATTTAAAGTGTCTCCTCTTGAATTTTAATCGAAATATTTACCCAATTAATTTGTTATGAGTGGACTCCCATTCATTGGATTTATGGATTTAGAAATTAATCATTAAGTGTTGTGATGTTTAAAGTTAAATACTAATTTATATATATATATATATATATATATATATATATATATGGGAATTGATTTATAATTATAAATTGAATGGTGAGAGATATATATTAAATTATAATAAATATTTATATTTTAATATTCTTTTATTTATATTTTGAGTTATCTTCTAGAATATACAGTTAAAGATAAACATTAACGTTCAAATTACATTGGTAACTTTTTTTGTTATTTCGGTTAATGTATGATATCTCCTCGTAGTTTCATCTAAGTTATTAATTTGAACTTTGACAAAATGACTTTATTCACTTTTTCATTGTGTAATATTAAGTTCATTAAATAATTAATCTATTTGTTTTAGTTTTTATTTGTTATATTGAGATTCATTTAGTACATGATTTGAGAATAGATTGTGGAAATGGATTTAATACGGATTACATTAAAATCCGTAAAATAGATTGGATTAAGTTAAAAAATCTGACTAGAATGAATTAAATATATATATATATATATATATATATATATATATATATATATATATATATTTAGTTTGTTTAAGTTGAGATATAAATGGATTTAGATTGGAGCAGTAAATACATTTTATATACGGTTTATAAAATAGTAATTGTATTTTGAAAGGTAAAAATAATTTAGGAAAAACATCAAAATTATATTTTATAATATATATATATATATATATATATATATATTATAATTTATATACAAAAACATTATATCTAAAGTTAAAAGTAATTTTAGAAATATATGAGCTTAAAATGTAAAGGTATGAAAAAAGAAAAAGTTTAGGGACATTGGCCTTAAGATTGGGGCAGTCAGGCCCATAAACTAAGGGCTCCTTAGTCTTAGAGGGAAGTTTTTTCAGAATTCTTATTCATTAGGCCATTTTCCCTTCTTTTTCTGGAAAACAAAAAACTCTTTAACCTTAAACCCTCTCTACCTTCTCTCTAGATTTTCCACTCGCTGAACCAATTGATTCTTGATTAGGTGTTGTTTCCACGTTCTCGGAGTCAAGAGCTACAGAACCATCCGGTTAGATTTTCGATCTTCACCGGTAAGTAATTTTCCCCTTTTCTCCGCTATTTTTAGAACCTAGGGCATTGCTATTTTACTAAATGCATGCCTACTAGAAGCATTCTACTTCAGATTTGCGTTAATTTCTAGCTCTAAAAAGTTATTCTATCACCATTGGGTGATTTGTAGGGTGTCATTGAACTTTTGTTGTGAAAGGTATTGTTTAGAGCGTTCCTGTCAAGCTAAACTGTGAAGTTTTCCAGGTAAAGGGAGTTAACATTGTTTTATTATTGTGTTTGGTGATGTTTCTGTGAATTTTAGGAATGAGAATATGAGTAAGGAAATTTAAATGTTATGTGAATGATATTTTTATATGATCTCAAATACATCTATGAGTGTATTGCAAGGGATTATGAATGTTGTTTTGTTGAATTTTTTTCTTTGTTATTTTACTCTTGTTTTATGATCTATAGTGTTGGTGCATCAATGATATATATATATATATATATATATATATATATATATATATATATATATATATATATATATATATAATCGAGAAAGAGATTTTCTTTTATAACACATCATTTTAACAGTATAAAACTATTAAAATAAAATATTAATCTGTTTTTTTTATTAATATTTATTTACACTATAATATTTTGTTTTTTTAATTAATACGCTGTTCATATTTCTTTTAGTATGTGATGGTGCAGTGCTGTTTTTTTTTATCCTGTTGCAGTGTAGTTTTTCCTTCCAAACTAATATACCATTTAATTGTCATTCCTGTTGATATATATATATATATATATATATTATATTTTTTTATGAACCTATATAAGGTGCAGCGTTTTTTTATGCCATTGTATTTAATGTAGTGTTTCCAAATAATTGTCACTATTTCTAAATGATTCACTACCGGACCTTTTCTCATCATGCGAATGTTATTCCATAAATATATTTCAATGAATGGTTTATAGTGTGGCAAATGTTTCTTTTTCTCTTTAAGAAAATCAATAGTGCATGTTTTTTTTTATTTATTATTCCATTCATTATATTAAATTTGCGGTGATAACTTTTTTTTTGCTTTCAATGATTATGCTATTATTATTTTCACATATAGTTCATGAGTTTATCAATTACTGTTTGGTATATATTACAAGTAAAAATTTATGTAGTATTCGACATATGAGAATGAATGCTTGAAGGTGAATTTTAAGTGTTTTAATTAGGATTTAAGGTACAGATTTTGGATGTTTTTGTTATTGTTATGCCACCTATTTTTGTTTCAAGAAGTATAATGTATGGTTATTTAATACCATTTAAGCGAAAATTATGGGTTTGCTTGTCAGGTGTCACCTGAATGCTAATTTTCTTATAAATACTATTTAATAATAATGTTATGTGTGAAGTTTATTGGTAGGGGGTTTTTTATGTTGTTTGATTGAAGGAGCGTCTTGTATATTTATGTATATGGCTTGTGTGGTTTGGAAGTATATGATTGTGAATTGAATGATGTGATTGAGTATGAATTAGACAAATCAGGGTGAGATGATTTCAAGTAATTTGAGGGGTGTTGTTGTTGTTCTGTATAACTGTATGGAGCTTTGAACTGGTATGTCTATCCCTACACTCAAAGCACTGTTCATGCTCAGATAGATAAGAATGGTGTGAGTGGTGAGAATAGAGGGAAGTCCTCGTCTATAGTCTTAGAGTTTAGACATATACAGATTGGCGGAATTTACCTTGCATAGTGTTGGGGAGGGCCAACTGAACTATGCAAGTGCAAAGACGACTAATAGTTCGACAGTTATACAAAATCCGGATGAGTCACGTTGAGTATTTGATGCATGGTTTGAAGTGTATGCTTTGATTGTTCTTTTTATATTTAACGAAGCATGATGATTGTACTATATGTATGACGTTTGTTTTGTCTAACTCACCCTTGCTTTTGTGTTGTATGTTGCTTGGGTATGCTTTCTCTTGCGATGATCATCCACTTGGATTGGAGCAGATGTTGTTGAGGAGGTCTCCCTGGAGCAAGTGTTGGAGGATGCTGATGCTGCTGCTTAGTTCTCTTTAGGATTTCATTTCATCATCTTATGTTATTTTGAGGCACTTATTAGGTTATTTTGAAAGACTTAGTTATGATTAAAAGTTTTAAATTAGACCATTCTGGATGACTGTAATCCTCTAATTAATCGCAATTTGTATTCTAATTGTTCTCTTTATTTGAATGATGACACCTATTATATGATTATAATTGATATATATATATATATATATATATATATATATATATAGGTTAAAATACCTTTTTAGTCCCCAAGTTCGAATCGGAATTTTCGTTTTGTCTCCGGTTTCAAAAATGAAGCCCTTTGGTCCCCATGTTTTCAATTTTGAGTACAATCGGCCCCTTCCGTTAAGTAGATGCTAACGGCGTTAACTTTTCTTCTCTCTCCTCTGCTATTCCTGACACTTCTTTTTCTCTTTCCTATTTCTCTTCTCTCCTATTTTTTTTTTTTTATTTTCTTTTCTTTTGTTTTATTATTTTTAGTTTACTTTGATTTAGTTTAGTTTTTTATCTGATTTGAGTTGATTTTTTATATTCTTTTTAATATTTATACTTCCTTTTTTAATACTTGACACTCTTTTTAAATTTTTATTATTCTTTATCAATTTAATAGCTTCTTTAATACCTAACAACTATACA
>NW_014542360.1:671704-724743 GCF_000741045.1 Vigna radiata var. radiata | reverse complement strand
ATTAACGCACGTTATCTGCTTGGTAAATTTTCTGAAAGAAAATTGTTTAAACTTAAAAAGGCAAAATTGTTTCAACTGTGACTTGTTACGCTGTACGCTCTCTGTATTTTAATCCGCTGCGCTAAACTCTTTAAAAATTAACCCCTACGATACCAACATTTATGGTATCAGAGTAGTTTCTTCCTTAGAGAACCTGTAGGTTGTGAGTATGCATTGCTTGTACATGTGTGCGTGTAGGGAGTTATCCTACTTTCCTTGAGTTGGACTGATGGCCTTTCTCTTACTGTGTGAACCGAAGATGGCACCTAGGCCTCCTCCACCTCCTCCTTCTCAGCCTGAGCCTTCAGAGCACACTAGAAGGTTGGAGGCTTAGTGGAAGCAATGCAGCAGCAGAATGCTGCCTTGGTGCAAAAAACATTGTAGCCCTTCAGAACCTGGAGGCTACAAGAGTGTTAGCTGAGAACACTTAGAGGCACTTCATGAACATGCTGGCAAGTGGAGGAGTTACTCTAGGTGTTTCCTCCTCCACTATTCCTATCATCATTCTTGTTCAAGAATGGAGTTTAGAGAGTTTTCTCAAACATCATCCCGCCAAGTTCACTGGGAAATGTAGCCCAGATGAAGTCGATCATTGGTTCTGGGACATGGAACGAATATATGAAGCCAAGGGGTGTCCCGATGAGAACAAGCTAGCCTACACTTAGTATCTGTTGATAGGGGAAACTAGCCATTGGTGAAGCAACATGCAGATGATACTAGAGAGGAGTAGGACTCCCATTACTCTGGAACTGTTCAAGACTGAGTTTTATTCTGAGTGTTTTCCTATTAGTGTGAGACATGATAAGGAGATAGAGTTTCTCCAGCTGGTTCAGGGAAACATGGCAGTGGCAGAGTATGCAGACAAGTTCAAACACTTACTCTGATTCTACACCATGGCCACTAATGAGGAGTGGCAGTGTAGGAAACTTGAGAATGGTCTGAGGGGAGACATCAATCTACTGGTAAAGGGACTCCGTATTCATGAGTTCCCTACTTTGGTAGAGATGGTTTGTGTGATGAAGAAGACGAAGAAGGAAGTTGAAGGACAGCAGAGTCAGCCTACTAGGAGTGGGGGACCATCTAGGTCTCATGGTGAAGTTAGTGCTAGGATAGCCCCTTACTCTAGACCATCACTTTCTTTTGAGTCTAGGGGTTCATCCTCCCAGCCATCAGTGTAGTCATCTGGAACAGTTAGATTCTTCTCATTCGGATGGCCTCATTACAGGAACAACTGCCCTCATGGGAATGGTGCAAGGAAGTGCTTCAAGTGCGGGAAAGAGGGGCACTTTGCTTCTAAGTGTACTTCTGTTGTGGGGTCAGGGTCCTAGGCCAGAGGACTAGTTCATCTCAGCCTAGGGGAGGTGATAAACCTCAGGCGACAGGCATAGTATATGCCTTGAGAGGATCAGAGGCAGTCAGCTCAGGTAACCTCATCGTCAGCTGTTGTTTACTGTTTGGTGTGCTTTGTGTGGTGTTGTTTGACTCGGGGGCAACACACTCCTTCATATCGGAGGCTTGTGTATAAAAGTTGGGCTTAGCAGTAGAAAAGTTGAACCTTGATCTGGTGGTGTCTACACCAGCATCGGGGTTAGTGAGGATGTCTTCTTTGTGTGTCCGTTGTTCGATCGTTGTAGAGGGGCATCGGTTCAAGGTATGTCTCATTTGTTTACCTTTGCAAGGGCTAGAGGTGATCTTAGGAATGGATTTGCTATCCGCCAATCGCATTCAACAAGGAGTTAATGTTTCCAGATGAAGATGAAGATATGTCCTTGTCAATCGGCGTGTTGAGGTAAGACATCGTAGAAGGTGCTAGTTGTTTCTTAGTGTTATCACATATGAAAATGACCCAAGTTTTGAATCATGCGACTCATGACAATCAGAGTGTAAACCTCTCAGTAGTGAGTGACTTCTTGGATGTTTTCCCTGAAGAAGTTACAGGTTTACCTCCTCCACGTGAAGTGGAGTTCTCTATTGATTTGGTCTCAAGAGCAGGACCAATTTCTATAGCTCCTTATCAGATGACTCCAGCAGTCCTGGCCGAGTTAAAGAAGCAGATTGAAGAGCTGTTAGAGAAACAATTTATTTAGTGTAGTGCTTCGCCATAGGGAGCTCCAGTGCTGCTAGTAAAGAAGAAAGATGATAGCTCCATGTTGTGTGTTGATTATCGACAGTTGAACAAGTTGACTATTAAGAACAAATATCCCTTGCCGAGACTTGATGGATCAGTTGCATGGAGTTGCGATTTTCTCTAAGATTGATTTGAAATCAGGTTATCACCAGATCTTGGTGAAGGCGGATGATGTGTAGAAGACGACGTTCAGGTCTAGATATGGCCACTATGAGTATGTAGTTATTCCCTTTGGTGTGACTAATGCTCCAACCATTTTCATTGACTACATGAACAGGATTTTCAGACCCTTCTTAGACAAGTTTGTTGTTGTCTTTATAGATGACATACTTTTTATTCCAAGACTCGGGAAGAACATGAAGAACACCTGAGGATAGTACTTGGAATGCTTAGAGAAAGAAAATTATATGCAAAGCTGCCCAAATGTGAGTTTTGGATGGATGAAGTCCACTTTCTCGGGCATGTAATCTCAGTTGGAGGGATTGTTGTTGATCCAGCAAAGGTGCATGTCGTGCTTTAATGGGAGAGGCTTAAGACTGTTACAGAAGTCAGAATCTTTGTAGGGTTGGCGGGCTACTATCGACAGTTCATTGAGAATTTCTCTCGGATTGTAACGTCGTTGACACAACTTACTAGGAAATATCAACCTTTTGTGTGGGCTGACCGGTATGAGACTAGCTTCCAAGAGCTAAAGGAAAGGTTGACCAGTGCACCAATGTTAGTTATCCCTGACATAGGTAAACCCTTTGAGGTTTTCTATGATGCTTCCTATCAGGGATTGGGATGTGTACTAATGCAAGGAAAGAAGATTGTTGCTTACAACTCAAAGTCCATGGGAAGAATTACCCCACTTATGACTTGGAGTTGGCAGCCGTGGTATTTGCCTTAAAGATTTAAGGCACTATCTGTATGGTGCAAAGTCTCATGTATTCAGTGATCATAAAAACTTGAAATACCTTTTTGATCACAAGGAACTGAATATGAGACAAAGGAGGTGGTTAGAGTTTTTGAAGGATTATGATTTTGATCTCCTATACCACCCTGGGAAGGCGAATGTAGTGGCAGATGCATTGAATAGGAAGTCAATGCATGTTTCAACCCTAATGGTTAAAGACTTGGAGTTAATCGAAAACTTCAAAGACCTAAAGCTGCAAGTGGAATTTAAAGAAGACAGTATTAGATGCAACAACATGGTGGTGTCTAGTAGATTGTTGGAGCGTATTAAAGAGGATTTGTTAAAAGAGGTTGAGCTCCAGACATCAGCGGGTTTAGTTGGTACTGAGCAAGGTAAGGATTTTACCTTGGAAGCTGATGGAGTATTGAGATTCAGGGCAGGGTGTGTGTGCCTCTGAATCTTTGAGAAGATTGATCCTTGAGGAGGGACATCAAAGTTGTTTTAGCATGCATCCAGGCATGACTAAAATGTATCAGGACCTCAAGGAGTCTTTTTGGTGGTCCGGTATGAAGAGAGATGTGGTGTGATTCATTGCCTCTTGTTTAACCTGCCAGAAAGCCAAAGTTGAACATCAGATGCCTGGAGGATTATTGCAACAACTAGAGATTCTTGAGTGGCAATGGGATAGCATAGCTATGGACTTTGTTACCCATTTTCCACGCACATTTAGGAGCCATGATGCGATTTGGGTAATTGTAGACAAATTGACCAAGAGTGCTCATTTCTTGGCAATCAACCTGAGGATGTCTATGGCTAAGTTGGCACAACTTTACGTTAAGGAGATCGTGAGACTACACGGTGTGCCTTCTAGTATCATTTCAGATAGAGCCCCACGGTTTACTTCGAAGTTTTGGTAGACTTTTCAGAGTGAGATGGGTAGTAGGCTGCAGATAAGCTCGGTTTATCATCCTCAGACGGATGGTCAGTCTGATAGAACGATTTAGACACTCGAGCACTTGCTTAGGACGTGTGTCTTGGACCACTTGGGAGCCTGGGATGAAGTATTGCCATATGTGGAGTTCACTTATAACAACAACTACCAGTCTAGTATTGGCATGGTGCCATTTGAGGCTTTGTATGAGATACGCTGCAGGACGCCTCTATGTTGGTTTCAGGAGGGAGAGAAAGTATTTACTAGGCCAAAGTTGATTCAGCAGACTACTGATAAAGTGAAGCTCATCCAGGAGAGGATAAGGGCATCCTTGAGCAGGCAGAAATCTTATGCAGATCAGTGGCGCAGGCCATTAGAATTTGTAGTTAGGGACCACGTTTTCCTCCGACTGACTCCTACTACTGGTGTAGGAAGGGCAATTCGGGCTAAGAAGTTGTCTCCTAGGTATCTTGGTCCCTATCAGATTCTATGATGTATAGGGCCAGTGGCTTATGAGATAGCCATGCCACCCTAGGTTGCAAACTTGCATCCGATTTTTCATGTATCCCAACTGAGGAAATACGTGCCTGATCCTTCTCACGTGCTAGAGGTTGACAATGTGAAAGTCAGAGAGGACTTGCCAATGGAAGTGCAGCCAATCGGGATTGGAGTAAGTCAGAACAAGCACCTTAGGGGGAAAACGATCAGACTGGTCAAGGTCATCTGGGATGATAGAACAAGTGACTCTACCTGGGAGATAAAGGAAGAGATGCGAGAGTCTTATCCTCACCTATTCCCTGGTAAGTTTAATTTTTGGGGACAAAAATTTTATTTCTTAGGGAGAATGTAAAGGTCTGAAAAAAAAAAGTTTAGGGCCATTGGGCCTTAGGATTGGGGTAGCCAGGCCCATAAGCTAAGGGTGCCTTAGCCTTAGAGGCGGGCTTTTTCAGAATTCTAATTCATTAAGCCATTTTCCCTTCTCTCTCTAGAAAATAGAAAACTCTTTAGCGTTAAACACTCTCTACCTTCTCTCTAGATTTTCCACTCACTGAACCGATTGATTCTTGATTAGGTGTTGTTTCCACGTTCCCGGAGTCAAGAGCTACAGAACCATCCGGTTAGATTTTCGATCTTCACCAGTAAGTAATTTTCCCCTTTTCTCCGTTGTTTCTAGAACCTAGGGCATTGCTATTTTACTGAATGCATGCCACTAGAAGAATTTTACTTCAGATTTGCGTTAATTTCTTGCTCTAAAAAGCTATTCTATCACCATTGGGTGATTTGTAGGGAGTCATTGAACTTTTGTTGTGAGAGGTACTGTTTAGAACGTTCTTGTCAAGCTAAACTGTGAAGTTTTCTAGGTAAGGGGAGTTAACATTGTTTTGTTATTGTGTTTGGTGATGTTTCTGTAAATTTTAGGAATGAGTATACGAGTAAGGAAATTTAAATGTTATGTGAATGATACTTTTATATGATCTTGAATACATCTATGAGTGAATTGTATGAGATTGTGAATGTTGTTTTGTTGATTTTTTTTCTTTTTATTTTACTCTCGTTTTATGATCCATGGTGTTGGAGCATCAATGAGGTGCTTAATCTGTTATTATTATTATTATTATTATTATTATTATTATTATTATTATTATTATTATTATTATTTATCTACACTGCAATATTTTGTTTTTTTTAATTAATATGCCGTTCATGTTTCTTTTAGTATGTGATGATGCAATGCTGTTTTTTTTATCCTGTTGCAGTGTAGTATTTCCTTCCCAAGTAATATACCTATTTAATTGTCATTCTTGTTGTTATATATAAATATATATTTATTTTTTTATGAACCTATCAAAAGCATAATGTGCAACATTTTATTTATGCCATTGCATTTAATGTAGTGTTTTCAAATAATTGTCTCTATTTCTAAATGATTCACTACGGGACCTCTTCTCATCATGCGAAAGTTATTCCATTGAATATATTTCAATGAATGGTTTATAGTGTTGCAAATCTTTCTTTTTCTCTTTAAGAAAATCAATAGTGCATGCTTTTTTTTTAATTTATTATTCCATTCATTATATTAAATTTGCGGTGATAAATTTGTTTTTGCTTTCAATGATTATGCTATTATTATTTTCACATATAGTCCATGAGTTTATCAATTACTGTTTGGTATATATTACAAGTAAAAATTTATGTAGTATTGGACATATGAGAATGAATGCTTGGAGGTGAATTTTAAGTGTTTTAATTAGGATTTAAGGTGCAGATTTTGGCTGTTTTTGTTATTGTTATGCCACCTATTTTTGTTTCAAGAAGTATAGTTTATGGTTATTAAATACCATTTAAGCGAACATTATGGGTTTGCTTGTCAGGGGTCATGTGAATGCTAATTTTCTTATAAATAATATTTAATAATATGTTATGTGTGAAGTCTATTGGTAGGGGTTTTTTGATGTTGTTTGATTGAAAGAGTGTCTTGTATATTTATGTATATAGCTTTTGTGGTTTGAAAGTATATGATTGTGAATTGAATGATGTGATTTAGTATGAATTGGACATATCAGGGTGAGATGATTTCAAGTTATTTGAGGGGTGTTGTTGTTGTTCTGTATAAATGTATGGAGCTTTGAACAGGTATGTCTATCCCTACACTTAAAGCACTGCTCATGCTCAGATAGAGAAGAACGGTGTGAGTACTGAGAATAGAGGGAGGTCCTCGTCTATAGTCTTAGAGTTTAGACATATACAGATTGGGGGGATTTACCTTGCATAGTGTTAGGGAGGGCTAGCTGAACTATGCAAGTGCAAAGACGACCAATAGTTCGACAGTTATACAAAATCCGAATGAGTCACGTTGAGTATTTGATGCATGGTTTGAAGTGTATGCTTTGATTTTTTCTTTCTATATTTAACTAAGCATGTGATAACGGTCTAAAAACCATTATTTTCATCCTTAAATATGATATCAAAACATACCCTTTATGGCTTAGAATGAGCTTGAAATTAAGTAAAACACTAAGTTGAGTCATGTGAGAGGCAAAAGTTGGTTTTAGAGATAATATGCTTGTTTTTGCATTGTTTTGCAGGGTTTTGATGAGAATTGAAGATGGAAGTGAATTAGGAAGGACTTAGACTCAGGAAAGAAGAAGAAAAAGGAAGAAAAGAAGAGTTTATGCACCGCTGAGCATCAAATTCCAACGCTGAGCGTCCAGAGCGATTAGAGGCAAACCGCTCAGCGGTTAAACTGACCGTTGAGCGGTGGTGCGGCTAGAGGGAAACTGTTGAGCGGTTAAATTGGACGCTGAGCAGTTGTCTGCTGGGCTTGGGCTTAAATTCTGTTACTTTTTTTGCCTATATATAGCCCCACTGCGATTCAAATTGGAATCTTTTGGCAGGCAGAGACGTCCAGAGCTGTTCTACACACCTTGGAGGAGGTTCCTTGGATGCTTAGGCTCCAATCTACCAAATTTAGGGTTTATTCTTTCATCCTTCCATTGTATTTCATCTAGTTTCACCATGTTTATGGTGAACTAAACTCTTTGTTGTTGGGGAAGAATGTAATCTTTTGAAACTCTCTTATATCAAAATTTTTATTTTCTTTATATGCTTTCATATGCTTATATTATCAATTGTTGGGTTCCTTACCTTTGCTTAATGCTTTTATCGTTTAACTCATTCGGTAAATTTTGTTTGTCTTTATTGATACGGAGACGTACAATAATGTCATGAACTGGGGGGAATTTCTTGATTATGCTAATACCGCCTAGAGATAGGGGTAGGACGATCAATTGTATTTTGCTTCCATTTATCATGCATTGCTAATTACTAGGGGAGGCTAGAGATAGCAAGCCAGTAATTAGTAATAGGCTCTTTTCGCCAAGAGATTGGGTTTTGGGTAGACTAAGAAAGTTTGCATGACAATATGATAAATAAGTGAATTAAATAAGAAGAGTATATATAAGAGGGTGGATAAGATGAAATTGTAAACCCCAACAACTCCATTCATCCATAGTTTCTTCTAGCCAATTGATTCACTGCATATTGCATGTTTATTTTTGTTCTGCATCCAAACCCTAAAATTAATTTCTCCTCAAGTCTTATGCAATTA
This sequence comes from Vigna radiata var. radiata, assembly GCF_000741045.1. Lineage (NCBI taxonomy): Eukaryota > Viridiplantae > Streptophyta > Magnoliopsida > Fabales > Fabaceae > Vigna > Vigna radiata. Next base: position 716,642 of record NW_014542360.1, on the reverse strand, counting down.
GTTTACATGAAAGCTAAGGCCTAAGAGTCCTTTGGGAAACGATACTCGAATTTACCCATTTTATATTACTTGATAACGATCTGGTACACTTGTCAGGGACTTAACAAGTTTTTGGCGTCGTTGCCGGGGACTCGTGGTTTAACTTTTCAAGTAGTGTAGATTGATTAAATTTGACTTGATTTTATGTTTATTTTTATTTTTGTTCTAATAAATGTTTTTTATGGTTTTGTGCCCAACGTTTGCAGAATGCAGTATGGACAAGAATTTGACTATATGCACACTCAATTCTACCAAAATGCTTTCAACCACTAGTGGGAAGCTCACTCATACATGGATCAAAGCCAATTTGGGAAAGCTGCTGAGCAACAAATTACTCCATTTAAGAAAAATACAAATTCTGATGAACTTCTTCAGAGGATCATGAATTTGGAAGTATACCATGTCAAAAGCATAGAGGAGAATACAAAGAATGACGAACTTTTTCCACAGGACATGGATACAAGTTTTTCTTCTCCTAGAAGGATGGAAGAGATGTAACAATATCACTTGCAGCAACAACTCTCTTTACCAACAGAAACATGGGAGGACGATCAACAACTATGTCATCAGATAGTTGATTTGATGGAACAAGTCAAAAGCTTGAATGAGAAGTTCAACAAATTTTGGAGAAATACGATTCCAAGAGCTATGAAGTTACCTTCAGGAATTTGGAGACACAAATTGGTCAACTATCTAACATTGAAGTTAACCCTACGGAAGAATGCCAAGCTACTATCTCTGAAAGTGATAAGATTATTGATGAAGAGAAGATAGAGGAAGAAAAGATAGAGATAGATGAGGAGAAAATACAGGGAAAAAAATGGAGAGAAATGAGGAGAAGATAGAGGAGGAAAAGATAGAGGAAGAAGAAACAAGAAGGTTGAGTGAGGGAGAGAAAGATGAGGAGAGAGAAAAAGAAGTGGTTGAGAGAAAAGAAAAAAAGAAAAAGTATGCAAAAATAAAGAAGAAAATAAGAAAAGAGTAAAAGAGAAAGTTGAGGGAGGAGATTAAGAAAAAGAGGAAGAGGGGAAAGAAGAAAAGATCATATGCAAAACCTCTTCCTCATTAAAAGAAATATCATAGGAAAGAAAAGAAGTTTAAGTGCTTTATTGAATTTGTCAAGAAATTGGAGATTGAAGTTCCTATGATTGATATATGGAAATTGGTGCTTGGTGTTCTCAATTTTCTGAAGAAATTCAGCAGGAAAAAGAAAAAGAAAAGAATATCAAGCAAAGAGAATCAACACCTACTGGGAGGTGTTTTTATTTTTCTTTTTTTTATTTTTCTACTTTTATTAAAAAAAAGCAAAAATTAAAATAAAATAATATCTGTTACTGTTTTTATTTTATTTATTTTAGGCTAATTTTGTGCTCTAGTGCAGTGTTCTTTAGTGTGTGCAGGATAAAAATTTGTGTTAGGAGCACAAGATCATCAGGAGGCAGTAAGAAAGGAGAATCGGTTCACAAACACCCTGATGTGAAAAGTGACAAACCCAAACCTAACACATCAAGTGAAATTCAAGAATAGGTTATGGGTTGTCAAGACTATTAAAGTAGACAGAGCTTTTAAAGTTGGTGACAGGGAAATTTCCGAGATGTTGTTGGAAGAAAGAACATAAACATAAAAAAAAAAATCAACACCTACTGATGGATGTTTGAGCTTTACCGAGTCAAGCTAATGACGTTAAAAGAGCGCTTATTGGATGGTATGCCAGTGATCCAAGAACGATATTTTGTACTTTAAATTTTTAAATCTTGGTGACGTATTCACTGAAGGATACAAGTAAGTACACCTTCAAAAGGTGTTCGGAGGCACTTACTGATGAGTGCTAGACAGGTCTGGGTCAGGCTCGTGACGTTAAACAAGCGCTACCTGGGAGGCAACCCAGTTGATTATTTTTGTTTTTAACTCGGTGCTAAGTGCATTGCATGTTTGAATGTTGCATTTGAGAGGGGAAAGGCATGTGATTGAAAAATTGAAGGTCGAAATTTTGTGCTTCAAGGTTAGATTGCTTAAAGCAAGCAAAGAAGAGGGAAAGAAAATTACCGCCCACCACTGAGCGGTCCATTTGACCGTTGAGCGGTGGCGGCACATACTTGGCTCAGGTTTGTTAAAAGCTGAACGTTTTTAGGCTTCTACACTTTGAAACCTCTTCTTTGCAGTTCGCCCAAGCGGTCTCCTTTAGCCCTAACACTTCTCTTTCACTTTCAAGAGCTTTTTAAAGAGATTTTCTCACTTTTCCCATCACCCACTCACAAAAATCTCATTTTTTTTACCACTATCTTGTCAAAGTTTGGGGTTTTTGTTGAGGGTTGTGCATTGGAGAGGCATTCATCATCAATTAGGAGCAAGTTTAGCAAGCATCTAAGATCTCCACTCAAGAATTTCATCATCAAGGAGAGTAAAGACCATGGGTGATGGGTGTTGCACCCCATGCAAAATTTAATGTGCATAAAAGAATGCAGTATAGTACTAGGAAGTGACTCCTAGGTCGTCACTCAAGGACCAAACTGTGGTTCGAGAATCAGGTCTCACACGAAGTGGGTGGGCTTGTTGAAAAGTTTGTGAATGCGGATGAATTAAATTAAAAGACGGATGCAAACAAAAATACAAACACAGATCTAAAAACGGTTTCAACGACAGATTGACAACAGGTACACACTACTCTAATCCAAAACCGACACGAATCACCCAACTAAGCGAAGGTTAATGCGGTCTTCAAAATTACAGACTAAGCGAATGCAATGAAAAAATTTAATCAGTCATCCACCATACAGTCTAATCAACTAAGCGAAGAATTGACACTGATTAGGCAACTAAGTGTATACCTAATTGCAGGCAGACAACAGATTAAATATTGAGTAAAATCAAAGCAGCAGTATGGCAATTAAAGTGCTATAATCTCAAGGAAACAATGTAATATCGCTAATGACCAACCTAACTAACCTAAGCTAACATCACAATTAAATTATCACTACCAAAAATACTAGACAACATTAAAATAAATGAAACACTAGATAAAACATTTAATGCCATCGTATGAACTAATTGCAATGCACTAGATAAATAAGAAAACGCATAGGTTGAAAATGGAAAGCAACATTTGGCTAATAAATTAATTGCAACATCATCACGGAAATGGGACTAATAATTTAATTGCTGCAAGTAACCGAGCACCTCTCTTCTTATGAAATCTTCGTCCAGCTAGTTGCATGCTCACCATTCCCATTAGCCACCACTTCTCTAGTTCTTCAAAGAAAGCAATTATTTGATTTTGATGTCATGGCTACTGAAATCAAACTAAAAAACTAAAACACCACTTACTAAGGAAAGTTGGACATGGCAGTAGCTTCTAACGCTGTTGCACCACTTTTAATAGCGTGAATACCTTGTAAGCTCATCCTCCAAGACGAATAAAAAAAACAAAAGTCTATCTGCACATTTTTCATTCAATAAAAAAAACATTCAAAGATAAAAGAAACTAAGCATATGTGGTGGCTGGACCGTGAATTTCCATTCTCCAAGCAAATAGAAAGAAAAAAAAAAAGAAAAGCCAAGGAAATAAATGGCAGCTGCTGCGAACAGGGAATGAGTGCACTCATTCCTTCTCAAGATAATGAGTGACGCATGTGCTTTTCTCAAGAGCTGGCCGTGAGCTTGCCACCTATCCTCTTCTAAAAGCAAGGTTGAATTTAATAACTAAACTATTCCCTCCAGATCTAACAAAAATGAGTTCTTTTTCCAAGATGAAATCAAAAGTGTAATGTGTGTATGCAGTGTGCTTGGAAACAACGCTGAGACATAGCCTTCTCTGAGGACCGTGACACATGTGCACATCTAAATTCAATATAAATTTTTCCTTGTAATTGAAAACAAAATCAATGCTCCATTATAAGAGAAAAGTAAATTGTGCTCTTCAATTTCATCCATAATCTCCAAACAGCACGCTACCCATTTTTCCCAATTGAAAATGCTCAAAGAAAATTCCTCCCTCAAATCTGAAGGTGGCGACAGCTATTATGCCTAGGGTCATGAATCCCTAGTAAGGGTGGGGTCCATCCTAAAATAAAAGGGAACCCTAGTTCTAGTGTCCTACAATTTTAGGCCCATCATAAAATTTATCAACATTGGCCCAATGCACAAAAGCTTGTCCAAAAAGTTTAAACAATTAAAATTACAATACAACTAAAATTTAAAATGTCTAATTTGAGAGTCTTGAATTTATTTTGTCTCCTTCCCAATGCTCCAAATTGTATCTCCAAAATTTTCCCTGTAATTAAAATTGCAATTAATTAGCCCAGAATATTCAAATTAATTAAAATTTGAATTTCTGGTCAAATTAGGCACTATTAGCGAAAACGGGAATTTACCGGACAATTAAGCACAATTCCCTAATTTATTTAAGTGCAATAAACCAAATACATTCAATAAAATATCGACTCATCAAAATACACCACACTTAGTCTTTTGCACTCCTGGGAAAAATCAAGACGCAAATCAGGGAATAGTTCTACGGACATCAGGAAGTGACACGAACTCAACAGACAGAAAACAAAGACTCACAATGAAAGAAACAGAATTACACAGTTCTCAAAATATCTAGACAAAGAAAAGGAAGTAGACAGTATCCAACATAGGATCATAGAAAGCAGATACTCATGAAGTCATCCAAGCAATTCAAGACATGGCTAAATGATCAATCAACTCAAGAGGTGAATAAAAAGCAACAGAGTCTCATAGATGCACACTATCAGTGTTTCTCTCAAGTGTCTAGGGCAAACAATTTTAACTCAATGTACTCAAGAAAGCAAGCAACAACAGACTTGACAAGCCTCTAATATCAACACTCAACACACATGCATGTTCAAATCAAAAGGTCTTTTATGGATGCAATGGGGTCAAGGAAAAAGGGAGGATAAATATGGATAAGAAGCTACAAACCAAAAGAAATAGAGGAGCAATGGGGAACAAGTGTAAACACATTCAAATCACACCCAAAACCTCTAATTCAATCCTCTTCTTGACTCCATTATTCACAAATTTTTTTCTCATTTTTCTCAATTTTTTTTCATCTTGTCTCTTTTCTTTTCTCTCTTATCAGAACACAACTCTAAGAGACAAGATACACAACATATTTACAAAACAAAACAAGAAGAGGAACCACCTAGCCAATTCATCTGAATCTTCCAGGAGACCACACTTATTCCTAAAACAATTCCAAAGCTCCAAAGTTCCCTGAGGTTAAGGTAATCATGGTTTTTCACTTAGGGCTAGTGTATAAGCTTCAAAACAAAGAAATGGGGAAAGTATAGGCTCAAAGGGGCTACCAAAGGATCACAACAAGGTAGGCTCATTTGGCTAGAGAGGCTAAACAACAAAACTGCCTTTATCACTTCCAAACATGCATATTAATCAAGAAACATCAAAAAGAGTCTAGCCAAGGCATATGTGCAAGCAATCAAGAGACATATCACACACAAGAAAGAATATCAAGTCGCTCAAATTCTCACACAAGGTATTTCTGTCACAATTAAATCAACCTCTCAAACATTATAATCATCTTTCAAGAAAAAATAAGCATGGATTTCAAACCAAGTATCAATCAAGTGAAGGAAATGACAAATCTACAACCTAACAAAGTTCAAAAATCAAGAGAAACATGCAAAACTTTACACAAGACAAAACGAAAACTACCTAGAAAACAAAAAGTTTAACGCAGAAAACATAAACTAGCAAAGAAAATAGAAATCTCCCCCAATAAACCACACTTAAACTACAGAATGTCCTCAATGTGTCACTGGCATAAGATTAATAATCATAATAGTCAACAGATCAAGGACAAGTACAATTCAAGTGGAAAAAGGGGGAGAAGGGAAAGAAGAACTCCCCTGATCATGGTGGCAGTTGCCAATTTTGGACTTTCAGGGAGAGGTTTTCCACCATTGTATTTAGTAAGGAAATCTTGAGGAGGGACGACTTCAGTCTCCAAATTTGATCAAGCAGTGAGATGTCCTCCACAGCCGGATCTAAGAAGAAATGATTGTTGATGAGCAGGTTCAGCCGGTGCCTATTAATCATCAAACTGTCGGCACCTTTGTCTTCCACCATGGGTGTGTGTTGGTCAAATTCATATGTACCTCATGCAACATGGTTAGTGTAGTGTGGCTCCAAAGAAATAACATGCAGGGGTATAACACCCAATCTCAATGTAAGAGGCTGAACCTCAGATATACCCTCAGAACATGAATCAAGTTCAAATTTAGAAGCAATATCAACAATAGGCTCAGATTCATGTTCAATGCATGGAGAACAAACATTCAGACAAGATGGCAAAAGTTGTTTCTCATCATGCAGAGAGGGAGAACTAAAAGCATGTTCATCAACAATACAGTCATCAACATACCCATCATCAGCATAATCATCAACAACAGAATCTATCTCAGGTATGTTTACCTCCACTTCCCTAGATGTGGCTAAAGTGGTGGAAGGTGAAAGTGGTCTACCTATCTCAAAAGTGGTGCTCATATCTGCCTGTTCCTCAATATTTTCATCAGATTCACAATTAGTATCACCAATCATAAAGTTGGAAGCTAGTTGTATCAAAGAATTGATCTCAACATAAATAGAGCAAGAACCAGCTTCACAACTACATTTAAAATTTTTAGAAAACTGTGAAAGATCAAAATTCAATTCTAAGTCTAAAGCATCTTCAGTTTTCACAGTTTCTATATCAAAATCATCACTGAGATTTGAATCTGCAGCAGAATTAAGAATATTTGAATTCATAAACAACTCAGGCAAAGCAAGTGGAATTTCAAGTTTAGAGAAAACCTGTGTTGATTCATGATTCATCTCACCAATAACAGCACAATGAGAAACTGCATCCTTAGGTGCAAGAGTGGGAAGGTAGGAGGGTGGGAAAGTAGATGGTGCAGTAGTAAGCTCGTGGCTCTGCTCCCCATCTCCTATGTGGATTGCACTGACATCATCAAGAATCGGAACAGTCTGAAATGGTGATCCCTCTAAAAATTGAGACTGTTCATCGGTGCATTGCGCGACCATCTGCACCCACAACTCATTCAATGTAGGCTCAAAAGAAGTAGAAGATTTGGCAGGTGCCTTTTGCTGTTTTTGTTGCCTCTGATTTTTCTGTTGTGGCTACCTGTTATTGTAGATGTGGGTAGCATAAGCTTGAGGCTCATCATGAGAAACAGGGTGGTCCAAAGAAGGACATGCATCTGTATAGTGGTCACTAGAAGGACATATAGCACACAACCGTGCAATAGATGCAGATGAAGGTGCTGGTCTCTAGTTGGATGCCAACTGTGTCACCAAACTCACAAGAGAATCAAGCTTGCTTTCCAATTTCCTACCAGCAGCTGATGAAGAATGGGCAGGCTCATGAAACTGCTGCAGCTGTGGTTCCTGAACAAGTGGAGAAGGCATACAAGGACTCAGAAATGGTTGATATTGTTGTGGAGCATCATACCATCCCAAGCTAGGGTCATTCCATCCAGGATCATTACTGTTACCATACTGAGCAGGGAAGAATTTATCCAAGAACGTATGCTTAAGATCCTCCCAAGAAGTGATGGATCCTGGAGGAAGACAATACAGCCAATACCTTGTCGCTCCATGTAACGAGTACTCAAATGCCCTTAAGAACATGTCCTCATCCAGGACATCTGGAGGTTTCATTGAAGAGCATATGGTGTAGAACTCCTCCAAATGTCTATATGGGCATTCACCTGCAAAACCATGAAACCTAGACAGCAAATCTATCAGTCTAGTGTTGAAAACACAACGAATATCCTCCTCATCAAGTGGAAACGGCTCCCTAGGAGCACTCTCATGAGATGGAGGAGGAACCGTATTGTTCTCAACATAGACATCAGTAGGAGAATCATAATCATAGGCACAGACAGAATAAGCAGTATCCACAAAGCCAAAATAGGTAGGTAGACATGGGAATGAAGGGGGAAAAGAAGAATACAATGAAAATATGCAACTAAAGCTAGCTAAATGCAACACACAATGACGACCACACAAAACAGAACATCACACTCACAACACAAGCCAAAACACAACACAAACTAACACAACAAAGGACCTAAAACCAAACCGTTGGTCCCTAACAGCGGCGTCAAAATTTTGATGGGTGTCGCACCCCATGCAAAATTTAATGTGCATAAAAGAATGCAGTATAGTACTAGGAAGTGACTCCTAGGTCGTCTCTCAAGGCCCAAACTGTGGTTCGAGAATCAGGTCTCACACGAAGTGGGGGGGGTTGTTGAAAAGTTTGTGAATGCGGATGAATTAAACTAAAAGACGGATGCAAACAAATATACAAACACAGATCTAAAAACGGTTTCAAAGACAGAATGGAAATGGTTGGTCATTAACTCAATTACTATGCTTCCAATCACAGATTGACAACAGGTACACATTACTCTAATCCAAATCCGGCACGAATCACCCAACTAAGCGAAGGTTAATTCGGTCTTTAAAATTACAGACTAAGCGAATGCAATGAACAAATTTAATCAGTCATCCACCATACAGTCTAATCAACTAAGCGAAGAATTGACACTGATTAGGCAACTAAGTGTATACCTAATCGCAAGCAGACAACAGATTAAATATTGAGTAAAATCAAAGCAGCAGTATGGCAATTAAAGTGCTATAATCTCAAGGAAACAATGTAATATCGCTAATGACCAACCTAACTANCCTAAGCTAACATCACAATTAAATTATCACTACCAAAAATACTAGACAACATTAAAATAAATGAAACACTAGATAAAACATTTAATGTCATCGTATGAACTAATTGCAATGCACTAAATAAATAAGAAAACGCATAGGTTGAAAATGGAAAGCAACATTTGGCTAATAAATTAATTACAACATCATCACGGAAATGGACTAATAATTTAATTGCTGCAAGTAACCGAGCACCTCTCTTCTTATGAAATCTCCGTCCAGCTAGTTGCATGCTCACCATTCCCATTAGATACCACTTCTCTAGTTCTTCAAAGAAAGCAATTAATTGATTTTGATGTCACGGCTACTGAAATCAAACTAAAAAAAATGAAACACCACTTGCTAAGGACAGTTGGACGTGGCAGTAGCTTCCAACGCTGCTGCACCACTTTTAATATCGTGAATACCTCGTAAGCTCATCCTCCAAGACGAATAAAAAAAAAAAAAACTTTATCTGCGGACAGGGAATGAGTGCACTCATTCCTTCTCAAGATAATGAGTGACGCATGTGCTTTTCTCAAGAGCTGGCCGTGAGCTTGCCACCTATCCTCCTCTAAAAGCAAGGTTGAATTTAATAACTAAACTATTCCCTCCAGATCTAACAAAAATGAGTGCTTTTTCCAAGATGAAATCAAAAGTGTAATGTGTGTATGTAGTGTGCTTGGAAACAACACCGAGACATAGCCTTCTCTCAGGACCGTGACACATGTGCACATCTAAATTCCATATAAATTATGCCTTGTAATTGAAAATGCTCAAAGAAAATTCCTCCCTCAAATCTGAAGGTGGCAGCAGCAATTATGCCTAGGGCCGTGAATCCCTAGTAAGGGTGGGGTCCACCCTAAAATAAAAGGGAACCCTAGTTCTAGTGTCCTACAATTTTGGGCCCATCATAAAATTTGTCAACATTGGCCCAATGCACAAAAGCTTATCCAAAAAGTTTAAACAATTAAAATTACAATACAACTAAAATTTAAAATGTCTAATTTGAGAGTCTTGAATTTATTTTGTCTCCTTCCTAATGCTCCAAATTGTATCTCCAAAATTTTTCCTGCAATTAAAATTGCAATTAATTAGCCCAGAATATTGAAATTAATTAAAATTTGAATTTCCGATCAAATTAAGCACTATTAAGGAAAACGGGAAAATACTGGACAATTAAGCACAATTCCCTGATTTATTTAAGTGCAATAAACCAAATATAGTCAATAAAATATCGACTCATCAATGGGCAACAAGAGAAAGGAGCTAGAAAGGCCAAGAAGATTTTATTCTTCTCGATTCCTTTCTAAGAAGCATGAGGAGCACTACGTGACTGTACAGGAGAAGCGACTATTGATGGAGAGGAAGGCCATGTATATTCCAGACTTGGCACCTGAATTTGAACTGGAGATCGAGAGGCGAGGCTGGGAGAGATTGACCACTTATCCTACACCAGCTAACATTGAGTAGGTGAAGGAATTCTATGCGAACGCCTTGCCCAGAGGAGAAGTTTCATCTAGGAGGTACATGAGCAATGTGATGGGGCAGATCATCAGGTATGACCCCGACACCATCAACAACTTTCTGGGTATTGAGTGGCCAGGAAGCAGTGTAGGTATGCTGCTTACACAGGGGAGTACATGGACTATGAGGACATTGAGAGGATGATGTGTGTCCCTGGGAGACACTTTCAAAGGAACCCTAATGGAGCGCCAGCCAACATCATTAGGGCAGACTTGACTCCCCTGGTGAAGTATTGGCTTGCATTCACTCAGGCCAACATACAGTCGTGCTCCTATGTCTCCGACATTACGATGCATCGAATTCTCTTCATCTACTGCATGCTGAGGCAGATGGATGTTAACGTTGGTGAGATCATTGCCAACGAGATTCCAGGCTACGCTACCACTGTTAGTAGCAGGACACCGCTAGGACATTCGTCCCTAATTACATACTTGTGCTAGCAGGCTGGGGTGGACACTGTAGTTCCACCTTATGAGAGGTCGAGGTGGGCTATAGATGCATCCTATTATCGTCAGTTTTGTGGAGGTGACGAGCCAGTCGGATCAGTTCTTAGGAGACGTCCAAGGAGAGCAGCAGCTCAGCAGGAGGATGCACCTGCAAATGCATCGGCACAACACGCTGAGCCTTTCTAGATGAGGGACATGTTTATGTCCATGATGGAGGCTAGGATGGAGTCTCTCCGCAGAGGGCACGTAGCTACTGTAGAGATGATTATAGGATTGTATGACACGCCACCAATGCACAGGTGGACTATGGACGAGTTCCATGGTACGATGGCTTAGCCTAAGGAGCAGGCATAAGGCAGCGGGTCTAGAGTAGCTGGAGCACCAGGCAGAGATGATGATGACCAGGAGGATGATGATTTTGAGGATGCACAGGCTGGTGATGATTATGACTCAAATGAGGACATGGATTGATAGGGCATCTACTGATGGATGTCAACACTTAGACGGGGATTTTTCTTTTTCTTTTGTACTTTGGATTTGTAGATTAGGTGAACTTTATTTATGTGTCGATGTTTGACCTGTACACTGATTCTAATGATGGTTGATTATATTGCATAATGAGTTATCTGATGATGATTGAATGTGATAATGATTGAGACTGTGTGCATAATGATATTCAGGTGAATGGTTCACTAACTATGTGAACAGATGTGTAGTGATTTATGATTGTGATTATGATGCTAAGAAGGGTGTATGAATGATGTGTGAGAAAGCATGTTGTGTGAGGTATTGAGCTCCAGAGTATTTCCTGATATATGTACTGTTCACAAGGAATCATGAATGATATTGCTTGAGTCTTGATAATTGATTAAATTGCATGTTTATGTCATATGATCAAGGCCATGTTTGGAAGCCCTTACTTAGCCAAATTTTTGCCCAAAGTGATTAAAATGTTATACCCTTTTTGAACCTTGGCCTTAAACACGATGAGAACCCTTGATTTGAATTTTTTTACCTTGAGTTGGGTTAAGAATAATTGTATGTATTGAAAAGGCTCAAGTTTGGGGTTGTTTGGGGAAGGTTGAAAGGCAAAAGAAAAGCATTGAGCTCAAGTGTTGAAAAAGAAAAAAATGCATGAGAAAAGAAAGAAAAAGAAGAAAAGAAAAAGTATGAAAGATGAGCTCGATGTAAAAATAAAAGAAAAAAGGAAGAAGTTGGGAAAGAGTGAGATTGGTGAAAAAGAGAGTTGTGCTTGAACTTTGAATGTTAAAATAGTTCTCTTAACTTAAGGATTTTGTGCTCCAGAAAAACCAATTTTTCTTGTTAGCCCAGCCTCATTATAAGCCTTAAAAAAGTCCTTGTGATGACAGTTGCATGTGAGAAGGTTGATTGTTTTAGATGAAGGGCAATTTTGTTTTATGTGACATATGAATAGTAGAGAGTTGGAGTGTCCTCTTAAACACTTGAGTAATTGAGTGAGACACTTGCTTGGTGAGAAATTATAAATTCCATGTTTACATCTATGCTTAGAGGATTGATCATTCATGAATAGAACATCTGTTGTGAAATATATGATTGTGTGAATTGAATTGAAAGCATGCATGCATCTTGATTAGATTCCACTGAAAATATGAATTGAGTAGTTCTTGTCATGAGAAGAATGGATTTTGAAAATGTTGAACTATTCGATGAAAAAGTGGAAAGCCAAGTTTTGTTTTGTTTGCTTGAGGACAAGCAAAGTTCTAAGTTTGGGGTTGTGATAACGGTCTAAAAACCGTTATTTTCATGCTTAAATTTGATATCAAAACACACCCTTTATAGCTTAGAATGAGCTTGAAATCAAGTAAAACACTAAGTTGAGTCATGTGAGAGTCAAAAGTTGGTTTTAGAGATATTATGCTTGTTTTTGCATTGTTTTGCAGGGTTTTGATGAGAATTGAAGATGGAAGTGAATTAGGAAGGACTTAGACTGAGGAAAGAAGAAGAAAAAGGAAGAAAAGAAGAGTTTATGCACCGTTGAGCGTCAAATTCCAACGTTGAGCGTCCAGAGCGATTAGAGGCAAACCGTTCAGCGGTTAAACTGACCGCTGAGCGGTGGCGCGGCTAGAGGCAAACCATTGATCAGTTAAATTGGACGCTGAGCGGTTGTCTGCTGGGCTTGGTTAAATTACCCTAAGGGTCGCACTGGGGCTATTTATAACACAGAAAAGTAACAGAATTTCGGCCTAGGCCCATCATTTAGGCACTCAACGCTCATTCGACCGCTCAGCGGTAGCCCCTATAATCGCAGGGTGCTCAGCGGTGGATCTCGGTGCTCAGCACTGGGTTTCAGAATCGCAAGATGCTTAGCGTCACCGCTCAGGCATCAAATAGTGGCTTCCTCCTCGAAGTTGGTGCTCAGCGCTGGACCTTACTCTTCTTTTATATCTTTTCTCATCCTTTCTTGAGTCTAAGTCCTCCCTTCTTCACCTTCATCCTTCAATTCTTATCAAATCCTGCCTAAACAATGTAAAACACAACATAATATCTCTAAAAACCACTTTTGACTCTCTTGTGACTAAACTAAGTGTTTTGCATAATTCTAAGCTCATTCTAAGTCATAAAGGGTGTGATTTGATATCAATTTCAAGTATTAAAGATAACGGTTTTTAGATCGTTATCAAATGTTGATGTTGCTGCTTAATTTAAAAATATCTTATGTTATTTTGAGGCACTTATTAGGTTATTTTGAAAGACTTAGTTATGATTAAAAGTTTTAAAATAGACCATTCTAGATGACTGTAATCCTCTAATTAATCGCAATTTGTAGTCTAACTATTCTCTTTATTTGAATGATGACACCTATTACATGATTATAATTGATATATATATATTGGGATGTCACATAATTTAAAAATATATTTATTATTTATTTTAATTTTTGAAATAGGTGAAAATATTTATAAACTCAACATAAAATTAGATCATACCAAAAAATTGTATCTTAGAAATAAAGTTAATTCAATTTTTATTTTCTTAAAAGGCCCAAAATCCTTTGGCCCAAAGATGTGAAATAAAAGTTTCACTAGAAGCTTCTTCCTAGATGAAGCTTAGAGTCGTGCAACACGCGAGAGAGAAAGAGGAACGCGTGTTCTCCAGGCGCTGCTCTGGCAAGGCAAACAGCGGCGTCGTTTCCTCAAAAAGGAATGATGGAGTCCAAGAAGATAAAGCACCACGACAAAAGGTGAGAGAAAACTATCCATTTTTTATTACTATCGATCGTATTGTTATTTCACTACTACCCTTCTTCTTTTCTTACAATGGAAAAAGTTGCAATCCTACTTAAATAGGTTTCGATGAAAACAAAAAACACAGGGGTAATTAATTATTGTGTGGTAAAACTGCAAGTTTTAAGTCGACTTCATTATGAAGTAAGTCGATTAAAACTCGTGACTTTGCACAGATTTTCTAAAACAGTGGTTTGAGTAATTTTGCTATGAAAAGTTTTTCAAAACTGATTTGAAGTGTTAAAGTCGACTGCATGCGTAGTGAATTAGACTTAGTTAGTTAATGTTTTGAAATTCTGTTAATGTTACTATAACGACTATATTTTGATTTCTTGTTCAAGCATTAAATGCAAGTACACTGAATTAAATACGTAATCAATTTGGTTGTTATGACTACTGCAAATTGTTTTAACTGTTATAACTGTCTGATGACAGTCAACTACATTAGTGGCAAAGTTGACTACATGAGCATTTGTTTTATAGGAATCTATAAATAGACGTGATTTTGTAAATCACAAGGACTTTGGTCGTTCTAACAATTTCATTTGTTGTTTCAGATTGTGATCTTTATGAATACGCTCCAAGAACTCATCAAGAAGGCGAAGGAGATCTTTCTTTGAAGAGTTTCTTTAGGACGAAGAAATTTGCGCTTACTGTTTGATCAAATTTTGCACTGCAGGTGTTCATCATATTGATCAAGATTGTTATCAGTCTATTGAAGATTAGATTGCCCTGTTGGGATTACAGGAAGAGAACTTGTGGAGTTTTATACACTTTGAGGAATGTTCAAAGTGGGTTGAAGATTACAGAAGAGGGGATATCTTGTTGCAGATCTTTGTGTTGCTGCATATACTTTTAGTTAGAGGGTTAGAGAGATTGTCTATACTTTGGACGTGGAGGTCTCTATAGAAATCTTGTGTAAAAACCTTGACTAATATAGTGCATTGGCTTCCTGATTGTGGAAGGACACTAGATGTAGGCATGGAGGCCAAATCAGTATAAAAACTCTATGTTTGCTTTCTATTTCCCTAAACTCTACTTTAAGTTGACTTTACATTTTGCGTAGTCAACTTTATTTTTCCGCTACACTTAAACTTCTTATTCCTTGCGATTCAAGAAACTTTGTAAAGCTTTATACTTTGCATAAAAGATTTTAAAAAGACTCTGATTTTTTAACCTCACCAATTCAACCCCCTTTTGGTGTTGAAACTAAGCCATCTTGTTTCCAACATCACCGATGGTCAACCTTTGAGGCATGAGTGAGCTGAGCACCCTATGACTTCAAGATTTTGTTCCTCGTGTAGCTGTTAAGTCCCTGGCAAGTGTACCAAATCGTTATCAAGTAATATAAAACGGGTAAGTCTAAGTATCGTTTCCCAAAGGACTCTTAGGCCTTACTTTTCATGTAAACCAATCACATAAGACTTGAGAAAAGAATTAAATTTAGGTTTTGTATGCAAAGGACAAAAGTACACATGCAAAATGTAGTGAATCAATTGGCTAGAAAAGACTATGGATGAATAGAGATGTTGGGGTTTACAATTTCATCTTATCCACCCTCTTATATCTACTCTTCTTATCTACTTAGCTTATTTATCATATTGTCATGCAAACTTTCTTAGTCTACCCTAAACCCAATCTCTTGGCGAAAAAATCCTATTACCAATTACTAGCTTGCTATCTCTAGCCTCCACTAGTAACCAATAATGCTTGATAAACGGAAGCAAAATATAATTGATCGTCCTACCCCTATCTCTAGGCAGTATTAGCATAATCAAGGAATTCCCCCCAATTCATGACATTATCGTACGTCTTCTATCAATAAAGACAAACAACATTTACCGAATTAGTTAAACAATAAAAGCATTAAGCAAAGGTAAGGAACCCAACAATTGATAAAGTAAGCATATGCAAGCATATAAAGAAGATAAGAATTTTAATATAAGAGAGTTTCAAATGATTACATTGTTCCCCAACAACCTAGGGTTAAGTTCACCATGGACATGGTGAATCTAGATGAAAAATAATGAAAGAATAGAAGAACAAACCCTAAATTTGGTAGATTAGAGCCTAAGCATCCAAGGAACCTCTCCAAGGTGTGTAGAACTGCTCTGGACGTCTCTGCTGGCCAAACGATTACAATTTGAATCGCACTAGGTCTATTTGTAGACCAAAAAGATAACAAAATCTAAGCCAAATAAAAACAGATAACCGCTCAGCGCCTAAGTAAACCGCTCAGCGGTTTGCCTCTTTGTCGCGCCACCGCTCAGCAGTCAGTTTTACCGCTCAACGGTTGAGCGGTTTGCCTTTAATCGCTCTGACCACTCAGGGTTGATTTTGGCCGTTGAGCGGTTCATAGACTCTTCTTTTCTTTCTTTTTCTTCCTCTTTCTTGAGTCTAAGTCCGTCGTAATTCACTTCCATCTTCAATTCTCATCAAAACCCTGCAAAAGAATGCAAAAACAAGCATAATATCTCTAAAACCAACTTTTGACTCTCTCATGACTCAACTAAGTGTTTTAATTGATTTTAAGCTCATTTTAAACCACAAAGGGTGTGTTTTGATATCATATTTAAGCATAAAAATAACGGTTTTTAGACCGTTATCAGTAGCATGGCCTGGGGGCCAGGCCCCTACTAATGGGGGAGGTGGAGCAGTTGTAGAGTGTAAGCTACTGGGAGGAGGAAGATGTTACAGATGAAAAGTGAAGTTAGTGTTCCATGGGAGGTGCAGAAGCTACAAAATGTCCAACTTGATTGGTTTTTCAGATTTGATTTCTAGTTTTTGTTTGCTTTCAGTTGTTCTAATTCTAGTTTTAATTGTTGCTTTTAATTTTGAACTTGGCTAACTAGATATTTCTTTTGCAATGGTTTGGTCTCAAGTAATTATGTTTTGGGCTTTGCTTGAATTAAAATCTCTTGTGTTTGCTCTTATTCTTTGTGATTGATTTTGAAAATTTGTTGAGCTGATGTTGGTTGAGCTTTTAAGCATAGATAGTGGTTGCTCATATTTGTTTTGGATAAATGTTTGGTTTTGATTGTGGTCAATATTCTTGGCATTTTGTTTGAAAGATTTTAGAACCCTGATTTAACTTGTGAGACATTGTGCCCCAGATTTCTTGTTGAATGTTATAACTTTGGTATCACAGTTGATTTTGCCTAAATTTTTCTGTTTGAAACATTTGCTTGCTCTTTACATATGATCAAGGCCATCTTATTCTTCAACCTCTTCTACAGTTTTGAGCCCAAAATCCAATGCAAAACCTTTGAACCAAAAAGAAAAACTTTCTCATTCCTTGAACCTTGAGGTTGATGTGAAAAATCCTTGACCTCCTTACCTTGAGTTGAGTAGAACTTTAATTTCTGGTATAGGAGAATGGTTTAAGTTTGGGGTAATTTGGGAAATCATCTTAAAAGGGAGCATTGAGAAAAACAAAAAGAAACAAGAAAGAAAAGAAAAAGAGGAAAGAAAAACAAGATCAAGAAAAAGAATTCAATGAATGAAAGATGGAAAATGAGTTGGGAATTGGTTCCATTTGTTTCGAAGCAAAAGAGAATTATGTTATCATGTTTTGATTTGCCTGCTCTCTTGACTCAAGGTGTTTCGTATCTAGAAAAACCAATTTTTTTCTTAACTCAGCCACAATACAAGCCTCAAAAAGTCCTTGTGATGATAACTTGCTTGTGAATGTGTTTGATATTGGTTGAAATGAAGGGCAAAGTTGATTTGTGTGACATTGTGATGGTAGATTGAAGATACATAATCTTATGCACCATTGGACTTAAGTGAAAAACTTTCTTTGGTGAGGAAAGGTTCCATGCATTTAAGGAAAACATTTTGCCATGTTTGTTGATCCCTTAAAAAACCTTTGCATCTATCTTGTAATCTTTTTCCTGTGAGCACCATAGTTGAAGCTTGTTTTGCAATAGCCCCATTATCTCTTGATTGGTCTTTCCAAGATGAGCAAGCATGATTGATTTGTTTTTCTTAGTTGAAACTATTTTCTTGAGTTGCTAGACCATTGTAGGTGGGTTGTTTTGTCTAAGTCAGGTTATCTTTTGCTTGAGGACAAGCAAAGTTATAAGTATGGGGTAGTTTGATAACGGTAACTTTTACCATTATCTGAGGTTCATTTTAGAGACAAAATTAGTTCCCCTTTAGCTTATAACTTGCTTAATCCTCTCTTTCATCTTAGCTATATGAATAAATGTATTTTAGGCTACTTTGATGTAATTTAATCTCTAATCCCTTATTTTGTAGCTAATAATGTGCTTGGAAGAATCTCCAGCAATGTATAGAGTTTAACCAACCACAAGAAGCAAACAAATCTGCAGAAAAGGAGAAAAAGATGTAGTGTAGAAAAATCAGGCCCGGGTGCCCCAAGAAAGGGGCTGAGCGCCAGTCTTCGCGCAACTCTAGCGCGTGGGTGCCCCAGAAGGAGCGTTGAGCGTTGACGGTGCTGATGTGACAAATCTATTCTATTTAAACTTAAAAGGCAAAGGGGATTGGGTCTTTGGTGATTTGGAGATGCAATTTCACTTAGGGGAGAGCTTGGAGGACAGCTAGGGTTTGTGGGAACACTCTCTTCTTCCTCTTTGGGTTTTTCTTCTTCTTCCATGGCCATTTTGTAAGCTTAAAGGCTTTCCACGGAAATGGAGAGCCAAACCCATCTTGTTGGGGTTAGTTGTAACCTTTGAATCTTGTGTAATTGTTGAATGATTTGAATATATATATATATATATATATATATATTTGTGTGTGTGTGTGTCTTTTCTATCAATTGCTAGAAGTCTTGTTTTCAATCTTAAAGCTTGGATGTAGTAGGGACGTTCATGACTTGATTTTGGGGTTTCATGGGTTATGGGGACGTAAGATGGAACCCAGAACTGAAACAAGAATCTTTGTTGTTCATTGATTCTAGGGATGGAAGATGATTCACATGTTGTCTTAGATCCTAGTTCTTAATGCGGGTTTTGTTGTTAATTAATCAAGGGATTGATAGTTAATAGGTAAAAGGTAGGCTCTTTCACCTAAGGGATTAGGGCTAGAGTAATTTTGTGGATTGACTTTAGTAAATTGATGGAGAAGAGATGAAATTGGGTATACACAAGATTAAATTGGTGAAAACTAACCTTAACATTGTCATTTCATACCATTTCTAGTATTTTCCATTTCTAAGTGCCTCTTCTATACCAAAGTTCAACCTTGTAATTATTTGTGAATTTATCTTTGTGTACATATTATTAAATGATGAGTTGTTCTTGAGTCTAAATGAGTTACTAGTCGTGCAATTAACTAGTGTTACACGAGTCTCTTGGGAAAACGATACCTAGTCTTACCATGGTTTATTACTTGAACGATTTGGAACACTTATCGAGGTCTTAACAGTAGCACATCAAAAGGGGTTTTATCCTTAATAACAGTAGAAGGAAGTCTATTTATCAGGTATATGGCATGGGGCAAGGCATAATACCAATAAGCACAGGGAATATTAGATTGATAAATCAAACTACAAGTAACATTCAATATGTGTTGATGCTTGCGCTCCACAATAGAATTTTGTTGTGGAGTTTCTACACAACTTCTTTGATGTTCAATGCCATAAGAATCATACATATTTGAACAATTAAACTCAGGACCATTGTCATTCCTAATGATCTTAATAGTTTTGACAAACTAGGTCTTAATTTTAATGATAAAAGTTTGCAAAAGTTGTCTAGTTTCATCTTTACTATGCATAAGAAAACCCCAAGTATGCCTAGTTCAGTCATCACCAATAGTGAGGAAATATCTATGTCCATGTACAAATGGGATGGAAATAAAACCCCATATATTACAGTGAATGATATCAAACCAATTAACAAATAAAGAATTACTCTTAGGAAAAGGTAATTTGTGTTACTTAGCATAATGGAAAATATCACAAGCATCATTAGAAATAGTTTGTACATAGGAAAAGTCTTGCATATTCTTTCAATAGTTTTGTGTCCAGGATGGCCTAGCCTATAGTGCCACATATTTATATTTACATGTTCATAGGAGAAAGCAAAACTAGAGGCTAGATTCCTTTCAAAAGGTTACAGGTAGTAAAGCCCTTTATACACGTTAACACATTCAATCATCTTCAATGTAGAGTTGTCCTGAATCTGGCACATCTCAGAGGAAAAGGTTAATGTGTAGTTTATATGTTTAGTTAGGCTTTAGACAGATATAAGGTTGAAGGAAAAATCAGGTTTATAAAGAACATTAAAAATTATGAATTCCTTAAAAAATTGCACAGTCCTTGCATAGTGGGCTGTTATAATGGAATTATTAGGCGGTTTAATAGATATAGGTTTGATCTTATTGAATGTCATGAACTGATTTTTGTCATGGGTCACATGGTCAGTGGCCCCTGTGTCTCTAATCCAAGAGAACATACCTTTTCTGTCTTCTGCAATGTTTCTGTGTATTTGAGTGATGTTATGAGAAGAGTTATTAGCCTTTTCAAGCATTTGCAGAGTTTTTTGCATTTGTTCAGGAGTGAAAGTGCTCTCGACAGGATTAAAATTATTTTGTTGGCTGGTTTGTGTCACATTGGTGGTATAACAAGCATTTGCAAAACCCCATTCACTTTGTCCCATATTATTTGTGTTATTACTGTCATTCTTCTTATACCATGGTGGATAATCATGCTTAGAATAACATTCATCAACAGTGTGATTCAATTTATGGCAGTGACATTATTGTTTCCCATAGTTGGGGTTTCTTCCTCTTCCTTTGCCTTGATTCTGAGGGGCAAATTCATGTCCATGGGTTTTCCAATTCTGGTCATTTATCCATTGGCCCTGTCTTTCACTGGTACTGGCAAGAACCTTGATTTCATTTTGATTTGTGAGTCTAGAATCATGTTTTTCATGTCTCCCTCGTTGTATAATGAGGGAAAACACACGATTAATGCTAGGTAAAGGTTCCATTAATAATATATGTGTTCTCACAATATTATAGCACTCATTTAAGCTTTTTAGGAAGTAGATAATGTGTTCCATCTCCCTGTATTTATGCGAAACCTTAGACAAATCACAACTGCAAGGAATCTTGCAGCTACAACATGGAATGGGTATGAGAAATTCCAATTCCTCCCATAAAATCTTCAGATCAGTAAAATATTGATTCACACTCCTTTCTCCCTATTTAATAGAGTGAATTTCTTGGAGCAAGTCAAAAAATTTAAAATAATCCCCTTTGGAAAATCTTTCTCTTAATTCTTCCCATAGTTCTTGAGCATCTTCAATGTATATGACACTTTCTACTATCTGGGGTGAAAGAGTCTTCATGATCCAAGACAACACCATCATATTGCTCCTCTCCCAAGAAGTGTAATTGGACTCATTAAGAGTCTGAGAAATAAGAGAGATGCCTGAGTTTTCTCTTGGATGAAGATAAAAGGGGTTGGAAGGGTTGTTGAGTTGATCCATGTTTTCTAAAATGACAAGAAACACTATAATAAAATATTAGCACCAAGAACGCAAGAAAATTAAATGCAGCGGAAGCAGAGGCAGAACATGTCCAAGACTTGCTTTGGTACCATATTAAAACGTTGACCTGTAGTAAACAATAACAGAGGCCCAAAATCCTTTGGCCCAAAGACGTGAAACAAAAGTTTCACTAGAAGCTTCTTCCCATTAGACTTTTGATGAAGCTTAGAGTCATGCGACACACGAGAGAGAAAGAGGGACGTGTGTTCTCCAAACGCTACTTTGACAAGGTAGACCGCAACACTGTTTGCTCATAAAGGAATGATGGAGTCCAAGAAGATAAAGCACCGCGACAAAAAGTAAGAGAAAACTATCTGCTTTTTATTACTATCGATCGTATTGTTATTTCACTACTACTCTTCTTACAATGGAAAAAGCTGAAATCCTAATTAAATAAGTTTCGATGAAAACAAAAAACACATAAATAATTCATTATCCCTGATAGAAAACATAAAACACTAAAAAAAAAGCCCTAAACATAAATGGTTGCTCCAAGGAGCAATGATTACAAAACAAAAACATTAATAGTTAGATACGTCTATTTCGTAGTTGCATAAAAAGTATTTCAATTTAATTTATAAATCCACTTTTCTAGTATGAAAATTAATATTTTATTGATTAGAGAGAGCAGTAGAAGTTTTATCTTAAGTTTTCCTCCATTTTAACCTTTAGTGCTTAAATTTTTTTCTAAAAAAAAGAAATTTATGGTCACGTTTTTTCTCAAACTTAACCAAATTTCTGATGAGCAATTACTATAGATTGACTAATTCTAGTTTTGTTGCATTACTTCATTTCTATGTATTTGCTAGAGTTGTCAATTAGGCCCCTCTAATAGGCCATGGCCCTAGTCCATGTGGGTTGGGGCCAAAAAAACCCACAGGGCCAAAAAAGTCCTTTATTAAAAAAGCCCCAGAGGCTAAAAAGCCCCAAAGCCCTGTGGGTTAGGGTCAGCCCATGGACTTTCTTTTTTACAAAACAAAAAAAACTAAATATCCAACAATAAATTCCATTTTTACAGAGAAAAAAAACACTTAAATGTTTCTTGCTTTTGCATTACTAACTAAATCCTCACATAAATACTAGAAAGCTTACACTACGATAGCCTCCTGCATAATTTGTATGTTGCAGCAAATCATTAACATCCAAGCCTTTCAATTACATGTTCACAAAAAAACTATGGCTATTGAATGCTTTCCATTTATCTGTCAATCTCCCAAAACAGTAAGCAATGAGAATAAACATAGATAAACTAAATATAGAGGTGCATAATGAAAGCAATTACATAGAAAAGTAAATTCACTGTAGAACTAAATTTAGAGAAATAACAAAGTCAATTACACACAAGCAAATGANTGTGAATCAGGCTTGAAAGTGTATGAATCTTGAATCCATGCAGAGAAGATATAGTGAAAGGAGTGAACACTTCAGAACATCATCCACTTGATTAATTCCACCATGGCAGCAAAATTCCAGCGTTGCAGCCACTTAACTACTGTTTACAACAGCTACACTTACAAACTTTCATAGCAACTCATGCCCAATTCTCCTCTAAGCATTGCATAATCAAAATAGCACCTACACCGATTGAATAAAAATCATTACTAAGAATTAACACTATACTAAACACAATTTAATCAAAGTTGGAAAAGTCTAAGATTACTACTAAAAAAAGCTAGAAATCTAACAATTAAAATACTGAACTAAAAGCACACTTAAAAATTCAAACTTAACAAGGGATCTCAGTATATCATCCTTCTTATTGCATCCCTTCCCTTGTATTATCATATGCGAGTTGACATGTCCACTTTTTATTGATGATCATACTAACATGTATATATCTACACACCACACACTGCAAATTTTACATTGTTGTGTTTGTTAGTGTATTTTATTTTATAATGTTGAATTTGAAAGTATTATACAAGTGTTATCTCACATATGATAAATTTTGTAACAAAGTGGAAGTCACAAAATATTATAAATTTTGTACTATAAATTTAAATTTTGTACAAATATCATAAAATTTTAAAAAAAAATATATGAAACCAATAAGGAAAAAAACTCACAAAGATTCATAACTAACTATACATAAGAAGTGGAACCCAATATGGGCACAAGTGGTCCAATCATCTCCATGTTCTTTCTTCTGATGTATGTTTCCCAAAATTGGGAGAATGACAAGGGAATGCATGTTCTAGGTGCTATATTTAAGGTTTCATGTAATTTAAGTACATTTGGATATCTCAGCTTGAAGTAAACAACTTACAGAATTGTTGAAAGACGAGATTGCATTTTCTACATCCTCTTCTGATGAAAAGGTAACAAAACCATACCCACTAGATTTTGAGGTACCAAGGACCCGTGAAATCTTGGCACTCAGAACTTTTCCCTTCTCAGAAAAAAACTTTTTAAGAGTATCAGTTGTTACTGTCTTGGCTAGATTTCCCACATACACCTTGTGGGGACTGTCAATAAATTGAGATTCCTCAGCTTGGGATAAAGGCAAATCTGATGCTGATAAAGGTTTTTCGGTAACATTTACTTTAATCTCACGCCCTCCAATTTTGTGCCATAGAAAACATGAATTTCACAGGTCCTTGAAGGGATATAAAGTCTAAACTGCTGAATGAACATTAACAATCTTTTTAAAGGTTCCTTCAAATTCTGCAATAAAACTTACAGTGTCGTTAAGTTTCTCAATCACAGCATTTGCGTCCTCAACAGATTTCATTGTAACAAATGCAAAGCGACGTCTCCTTCCAGAGTATTTATCATACATAACCTATGAGCCATACATTAAGAAATGTTAACAGTACACAGATGAAGGATTCCCATATATTCTGACAGACCATACAAATAAAGTTGTCACTTGTGGATATATAAAATGCACTAATCAATATATTATAGTATTTAGTGTATTTTTGAATCTAGGGGGATATTCGTGTATTGCAAGTCCTTCACTACACTTTTCAATTCATGTCAATACATCTATAATCATCACCAACTCCAATTGGTTAATGGTGTGAATAGCGCTTAATCATCACTTCCTGAAATGCATTGATTCCTTCTGATTATCAACAAAATATTCAAAACTCGTACCAATTAAAACCTTTCAATTACACAAACCAGTCCCGTATATCATTAACATGCATACAGACAATTTTTTACATACTTTCCTTCAACAAAAAACAAATAAACCCTTGACCTTTGACTAAGAATACATTGGATAACATTTTCTGTTGGGGCTCGAGAAGTGATTTGGTAGCTTATGAATTATTGATGAACTGGGTCACAACAATCTTTAGAAAAAACACGAAAAGTATTTAAAAGAAGCTAACCTTGATTCTTCTTCGCCGCCTGTACCACTGCTGTCGTGTGTCGTTGACTCTACTTTGTGCCGTCATTCACTGTGTGTTGTCGTCCACCATGTGTCGTCGTCTGTCGTCGACTCTGTACTGCCGTCTGCCGTCGACCTATGTTGCGGTTGCTAGCTCAAGCAAGTGTTTGATCAGAGAGAAT
Source organism: Vigna radiata var. radiata (assembly GCF_000741045.1). Lineage (NCBI taxonomy): Eukaryota > Viridiplantae > Streptophyta > Magnoliopsida > Fabales > Fabaceae > Vigna > Vigna radiata. Next base: position 691,583 of record NW_014542360.1, on the reverse strand, counting down.
GAGTGAGAGTCGAAAATGAAAAGTACCTTGGGAACTACGGGAGTTTTAGAGTAAACTGGAGCTTTCAATGTTTTGGGGGATAGGACTGACCCGGCCCTAATTCAGTCTTAACCCACTTTCTGGGGGCTGTGGGGGCTTGGGGTTTTGAAAAAGCCCCCTCTAATGTGGGTCAAAAATAATGGACTAATTAAGAAGGGGTCAGGGTTGGCCTCAAGGCAAAAAAAAAAACGTTGACAGCTCTAATATAGTATTTGCATTGTTCTGCTTGTGATAGGCTCTATCAGCCCCATATTGTCACGTTTTGTTGAAAAGAAAATATCTCATTTTAGTTGCTATTTTATAAAATTATTAAAAGTATTTTACGATGTTGTAATCATTTATTTTGTTCATTACAGTGTCAATTTTCTTTGTCATGCAATGACTTCATCTTAAAGTTTTTTTATACAAATTGAAAATAACACTAAATATTAAAAACGTGAGATTAAGATATAAATAAATTATAAAGATCATATACCAATAATAAACCATTGTTTTCAATGCATAGCTGTTGTAGCAGCTATTATGTACCAAATCATTTTCTTATTCTGTCAAAAACGTCGTGTTATCCAACATTTTCCTCTCTAATGTACACATCTACAAACAAAAAGAAAATACCCATTAAAAAAATTAATTAATTATTTATAAATATATAAATAAAAGTCGGTGCAAATATGCTACAAAAAGGAATTGAAAATTTGAAATCCTAATTTATTTTATTTTCCCTTTTTTCTGGTCCACCAGATCCTATACTGAAACGAACACTGACCACTCAATAAGGTATAACTCTTGCAAGCATGGCCAATTCTTTTGTTGACCACTCAACATCATTTTCATACAACTTTTGCTTCTTATATTACTACAATTATTATTCTAGCACACTTTTAGAAAATTCAACTAATAAAACTAATTAATACCATAAACTTCTTTTATTTTACCTAATATTGTTTTCTTCTTTTATCATAATTTTAATTATAATTCAAAATTTTTAAATCGATTAAACTAAATTAAATTAAAGATAAAACAATTTTATAATATATAGGGTAATTTTGTTTTTAAAAAACTCATATTAGGTATTATTATCATCTCAGTTACGTGAATAATTTATCATCATATAAAATTTTATTAAAATAAAAAAAAATCAAAATATAAAAAATCACACCAAATCTATAATAAAAACTTTATTTAGAAAATTATGTGGGAATGGTAAAAAGTTACATTTATAATGAAAAAAATCAACATATATACTTAGAGGTAAAACATAAAACCTCGTATAATGTTATTAATGAATAAAATTCAAATTTAGCAATTTATTAATACAATAGTTTTTCGAAAAAAAAAATGTATATAGACTTAGAAAATGACATTTTAAAAATGGTAGTGATTTAAAATAGCGAGAGTCGATTATTTTAATATTAAAGATTTTTAATATAAATAGTTTTGTTATGAATGAGATTCATAATTTTAAAACATATTATCTTTCTAGAAACTACTTTTCTAGAGTTTTTGGACTTTTCTCTAGCGTTTCTTGTCCTCTATTTGTCTTATTGAAGAACCAAAATCGTAGAATTGATCCTTGAGACGAACTCTTCAATTTGGATCATCAGTTTCTTAGATAGAGTAAGTTCTTTTTATGCTCCTCTTTTTGTTTTGTTTTGACTTCTTTTGCATGCAAGTCTCTTGTGTATATGCATGTGACATTTGAGTCTTTTATAAGACTCTCTGTTGATCTGTGATTTTAATAGTGTACGCTAAATATGTTTTTGTTGTTTGTAGGAGCAAATATGGCTTCATGTGTGTTTGGAACTATTTTAGGCCTTTTAGAGCGATTTGACCTTCAATAAAGTAAGGTGAGTTAAATACCTTATTTTTAAATTTTCGTAGTTGAATAATCTAAATTTGTATGTGGTAATTATATGGAATAATTTTCTGAAATCATTTTTGAATTATATGATAACGGGTTGTGTGATATGTTGATATTGGTGGTTTGGTATGGTAAAATTCTTGTTGTAGACAACTTGTTAAATTGTATTGGTGTTTGGTGAATTTTGAATGATAAAATTTATGTTTTGATTAGTCTTTTGATTGTTGAACTATGGTTTAATAATAGGTTGGAGAGTTGATTGGAAATTGATCTATAAATAGTGGTTTGAAATTTTGTGGGGATGTTAATTTGTTGAGTTTGAGGTTAGGGGTCTGTGTTTGTGGTATTTATGACTTGGTTAGTTACTTATGTTGTTGAAACCTGAGTTGTAAATGAGTCAGTTGAGTTTAGTTGGTCTTGGTTGATCTACGGATTGAATTCCTGGCCAATTAGGCAAATTGGTGTTCAATCTGAAGTATAAACATGTTTTATAACTAATTATAGTGTCAAAAATACCACTTTATGTCATTGGATAGGTAATGAGTACAATTAAATGAAAAATTTTAAGGTTTCTAGTTCTAGTATAACGCTGAGCAGCCTTAGGTGACGTTGAGCGATACTAAGATAGTGATTTGCTATTTCTTGGAAGTTGAGGGACACCTCTGAATGCTAGGCCTTTCATAGGCAGAAAGCATCTGAGTTTTGTGTCATTGAGCGATACTTTTGGCCGTTTAGCACCATTTATCTCCCTGTAGGTTTGTACTCCTTTTCTCATTTATCTCCCTGTAGGCTCGTTGAGTGAGCTTGTTTGCATGAGCACTGGTGCTAAACGCTTTTTGCTTTAAATGATATTTCATGTTTTATGTGTTGTTTTGATTTTATGTCTGTTCAAATTGAGTTATTTTGAATTAAATGTTTATGTTTAATGAATGTTAAATATGGATATGATTATAATTGGTAAATATTATGAATGTGGATGGTATACGGTATGAGAAGAATTTCAAGGAGAAGTTCTTAAGTTGGTTATGTATAATGTATGTACTAATAATATAAATGCTTTATATTAGGGGTTATCGTGACATACTTTCCAATCTCAAGTATAAAGAATGATGATTATATCATAAAGAGTAATACGAGTTCCTCAGTCTAGTGGTTATTTCTTGCCCATATATGTTTGACAAATTAACCTCGATGTGTGATAGTATGTGTGGGCGAGTTGTTTCAACACCACTAAGTGCAGGACGCTTAAAGTTTGATATTAATACATGTATTCAGATTGTCAAATCTATAAATGATTGTATGTCTTAGGATTGATTGATTTATCTATATTATATGTTTAGTTCTATAAAAGTGAAATATGATTATTTTAGTACATTAGCTTACCTTTCTCTTTTGTTCGTTTGTCTGTGTATTCCTTCTTGTTTCCAATGATCATCGTAATTGTGTGAGTAGATGAAGATGTTATAGTTGATCCAGTACATGATGAGAGTGGTACCGAAGCATAAAGTAGAATGTTTAGTTTCAGTATATATTGATTTTTTTTGTAAAACTCTACTACATTGTTAGTTTCAATTTAATGTAACTCTTAGTAGTACGTATCTTGTAAGCATAATATTATGTGCATAATATTATGTTATTATGGTTGTATCTTGATAATTGACATAATAGATTATATGTTTTCAAGTTAACTGTACCTATATTGGATGTGTAGTAATTCCTTTAGTAATTAAATATTATTAAAATAAGATGTGTAGTAATTCCTTTAATATTAAATATTATTAAAATAAAATGTTACATTTTACATGCTTACATAAATACAAATGTCATCTTTCTTTAAGAATACAATAAACTATTAGTTAATTCTCATCTTCCAAATCAATTTTATAGTACAAATAAAATTTAAACTCACTTCTTTATATATATATATAATCACCAAAATATCTGTTTTAAGTTCCTACAAAATTATTCTTAGGCTTGTAATGGATTAATTACTTACTTGTAACCCTAATAAATTACTATTATGAAGCCAATGTGTTGATTTGTGAGAGGTAGTTGCTTTTGCTCATACTATGTATAGCTCCAAACCCTTTTGAATTTGACCTAACAATCGATACGTATACGCTGACAACTATGTGATTAGTAGAATAATTATTATTTAGTCTTTCTTCTGTTCGGATTATACCTAATTAAGCACAAATGAAGCATGTGGGTTAAATTTGGTATTAATTATTAGTGGGCCATCGTGTAAAGTTTTATGTGTTAATTATGAATAAGAAGAATGATTTTAATGCATTGTTATATGCTATGTTGTCATTTTCTTTGCCTAATTTTGTATGGGTCGATTAGGTTTCATGAACTCCGAAAGACCTACCTTTTGGTAACATACAGACAGCAAGAAGATGATGAGATGAAATAATCTCCATTAAAATAGTGTGCCACTTCTCTATAAAGAAAATGACGTTCATAACAATTTATCCATCAAAATTCATTATTTCTATATAATTTTTTTTTATAAATTATATCAGTTTAGTTTCCAACCGCTAAGCATAATATTATAATATTTATTTTAATCATTTGAAAAAATTAAAAAAAAAAATCTTATGGTTTCAGAAACTTAGTTAATAATTGTGAAATGATTTCAAAGCGTGCATTGGCCACGCGTAAGGTATAATAGACAAGTACGCATTAGTGAGTGTTTGTTTGTAACATTTAATAATAATAATAATAATAATAATTCTGCATATACTCATTTCGCATTCTCTCCAATTTTGTCATCTCTCAATTTATGAATATTCTCAGGTTTTCAACCACTTTTTTGTTTCTGCATTCATGCTGTCACCAAAATTATCAGTTTTGTTTTAAAAAGTTTAAATTTAAAAATTATAATATTTTTTTTAAAATAATAATAATAATTTTGTTATACATAATATTAAAATAGTCTCACGTTATTCAAAAAGTAAAATTGATAATATTATTAGGTGAACATTTTCCAGAAAACAAAACTTGACCTATGTTATAATTAATGGAGATCACTCAAAAGAAATATATGAGCATTTTTTTTTCTTAATTTCTAAAAAAAAATATTATTGAAAATGTTTCACATAATTTTATCAGAAATTTAATATAAATTCTTTTTAATGGATTGTAAATTGTGAAATGAAGTCAACAAAAGGACATGAATAAAGGCAATGGTATGAATGGCAGACCATAATGCTTTGAGAATGTTGTGCAATTAGTTAGCATTGAGATTTTTGTAGACAAAATGTACGTCACATGTTAACTTAGTGTTTTCTTAGTCAATCTTCTTATAAAAAAAGTTTGAAGAAACAGAAAATTATAAATTAAAATAATTAAATTTAAACTTACATTTATTTCTTAAATTTAGATTTAATTATTATGCATAATAATATTTGTTATTTTAATGGAAAAAATAATATATTTTTTTCTCAACTTTTGAGGTTGAATTCCTTAGAAATGGAACTGAAATATTTTTTAATTTCAAATATAGTTTTGGACTTATATGGAGAAATAATTGTTTTAAGTTACTTTTAAGATTCTTCCACCTGATATGCTCCTTCTCTCTTATTTTTTGTTTTTTTCTTCTTAATGGGTGTGTGTGATTTTATTTCAAAGATTAAATTTAAATTTAAATAAGTTAAATACAAATTAGTAAAGGTATGCTGTGTGAAACTAAGAAGTAGTTGATACTAGTAACACAAAATATTAATCTTTTCGGTAAAATTTGAAGTTAAAGTTTTGTAAATAGAAAAAAAAACTTAATTAAAAGAAAAAGTAGTTAAATATGGATGCTGAAATTAAGATAATAATTTTGAGTAAAACTTTTAATATATATTAAATTAAATATTTAAAAGAAAAAAAAACAATAACTATGATTGATAACAAATTAATTTTGAATGAATTGAAATTATTGATATAATTAGATAAAAACTGCATACATTATATACTAAGTAGGTGAACATGCAGATTGGATTAATTATTCTAAGAATATTTGCAGTTTATAGTTAGTGATTTTGCATTTAAATCAATTTATAATATTCTCAAATAAAATTATTTCCATAAAAGTACATGTACTTTCATTTTAGAAAAGTACTCCTAAGTTCGTTTTCAATTTAATTTTTTTTTTCTTTTACTTTATATATATATATATATATATATATATATATATATATATATATATATATGTATGTATGTATATATATGCTTTACAAAAGAATTAATTAAAACATGAAATAAATTATAAGAGAATACTATTTCAATGATATTTTTTTGTTTAAGCAAATATTCTTTAAAAGAAAAGCATATGATTCGATCTCTTGTAAACTCAAATACCATATTAACTATTTTAGTGATACAACTCAGCTTAAATCACATAGTGCAATAGCATGTGTCTTGTTTAAGTAATCATTCATTTCCTAAACTATCAAAGTTTTAGAGAAGAGATAATTTATAACAATTTCTATCTCTTTCAAATTATCACATAACATTATATTCATATCAATTCAAGTTAACTAAATTTAAAAAAAAAAAAAAAAAAAAAAAAAAAAAAAAAAAAAAAAAACTAGAGGAGTTAGGAGAAAATAAATTGATCCGAAAAATCTAACAATAAGAAACCAAATACATTAATTATATATCTAGATTATCAAATCTCATCTACAAAATATTAGTCCTCCACCTGTAAAAGAAATATAACCAAAATTAAAAATACGAGGAATAATAAAAATTTACCAAAAACACAATTATATAGACTTCAAAATAAATTCATATTAAGTATCGTTATTATATATATTTTAACATCTTAGTTAGACTAACATCCTAAAATATATCTGTTTTGGTGGAATTGGGTCGAGGGTTGGTCGTTCTTCTTTTTCTGTTCTATTTCGATCGTCCAATCTTTTCTGAGAACACAATCCACTCCCAAGGGTGGTTGACCTTCAAGTCTATATTTTATTAGGATAGATCAAGTTGTTTTAGGTGAAGGTGAATAATATATTTATAAGGCTTTGGGACATTGATTAATCATTAAACAAGACAATCAAATTCAATAATACCTGTTAATTGTCCATTAATACCATATTTTCGTGTAATATGACCTGTCAATCACTTATAAATAACGTATATTCGCATTTAATATTTACTAGTATGTCTGACGGTTGATCGATTACCCATTTTGACCCTAGATTCTCCTTAGTCAATCGGTCATCGGAATATAGTACAATATCAATTATTTGTTTTCAAATGAAAAATTTATTAAAAAAAAAATAAAACAAATAAAGAAAAATATGAAAGATCACATCAAACCAATAACAATAATAAAGTAATTCAAAGGTAAAAAAAACCTACATTTCATAAAACTTAGAGAAATAATAAATATTGTGAAGCAAATCTAAACTAATGATCGCAACATTATATTATACCACTAATATTGTTTTCTATTATTCACTCCCAAGTTCATCAACTTATTTACGATTTCCTTTTTAAAATATGTAAAATTTTAAATTGAATTTTGTTGCAAATATCTAAATATATACACCATCTTTCTTTAAAAATCCAATTAATGCATTATTCTCTAAGTAGAAAAAACTTGACATACTAAAGAAAAGTCACATCTTAACTAAAATCTCCAAAAATTCACACTTTAAGTATGTTCAAATGAATTCATAAATTTTGCATAAAAAGAATTCTATATATTAAAAAAATTCAATATATTCACCTCTTCATTATAAAAAAATATCACTAAACGTATATGGACTAAGATAACTTTGAGTAACTCATTTTTAATATAAAACCACTAACACCTTTAATAAGTCTTAAATTACTTCATAACAGCTTATAAATAATTACTTTCTCACCTTAACCTCTATTTCTCAAACTCACCCATAAAAAACTTTCCTTTTTATCCTTACAACTCAAGAGTTTAACCACAACTCACTCCAAACACTTGAGTTCAGTATTTCAACCACCAAACAACTTCATCACACCCAATCATGATAGTATCAAGCATCACAACCACAAAAATTCCAATTATATTCAATATCATACTATCAAAATATCAATTAAACATACATAATATATACATGATCATACTGATTTCTCAAAATCATCTAAAATGCATAGAGATACCAAATTTATAATACAAACACAAATTGAAGCATGAATTCTAACTTCCCTTACCTCACAAGAAATTGCTCAACTCTAAGAACATCCCACTGATTCCTTAAAACACAAGGAAACTCTAGAAACATCTACGAAACATCAAATTGAAATCAGATAGAGTCCTTAGGACTTTAGATTAACCAAGAATGAGTAGAAGAAGCAAGATCATACATGAATTGACATTGGCTTCTTCCAAAAACATATTAAGAACAAAAGAGAGAAAATAAGTCAAAACTTACTTGCTCTATGACAGAAATGGATCGTCTAGATGTGGAGATAACTCAATTGTGATCTCTTAGGAACTTCCTGATCATCAAACAGATGATCAAAGGATGAGAAATCTTAGAGAGATGTGAGAGGAAACAAAGAGAAAGAGTTTTAGAGAGATGGACAATGTTTTAAGTAATGAGACGAGTTTAGAAAATTATATTTATATTATTCAATTATTATAAAATAAAATAACCATGTCTCATTATTTTAAAACACCTACCAACTCTAAAATTCTATTTTCTAGTTTCTTACATTCGTTCGTGCGAGTGGTGTGGTGGTATTCGTTGTTGTTGATCTCGTCTCCTCTATTGTGCCTTTGATTTCTGCATTAGAGGTTGGTCTATTTCTTTCTCTGCTCGTTTCCATTGCATGTATTTTCGTTTGGATTGAATGTTAGTGCATGTATTTATAGATTGGATGTAGAAATTGAATAAAATTATATGATTGAATTGTATGTAAAGCGTATGCATGTGATCTCTATGAATTGATTTAGATTTTTGTGAATTTCTGGGTTGATTGCTATGAATGGATGCTCAAAGACCTTAACAAAACTTTGAAGTACAATTAAGGCCTTGCCATTATTCGAACGCTTATTAAGGCCTCGACGCACTTTGAACGCCGGTTAAGGCTTTGTCGGTGTTCAAAAGCCGACAAGACCTTAACCGAACATCGAAGTGCGATTACGGGTTTCAAACTTAAAACCTACCTCAAATGTAGTCTTTCTCAACTGTAGCACATCACCGCTCACTGTGACACAACACCACCACCTAGACCACCAACCAACACCGAGACCACCATCGGAATGAACACAAGCACAACGAGAAATAGAGAAGAAGAGAGTAGCAAAACGAGTATGTTACAAAGTTTATTTCGAAAATAAGGAGAGTGCAAGTATGTATAACGGAATTCATTGAATTGATTGGTGAAAAGGAAACAATCATTAATACATTATTAATTATCATTAACTCTTACAAAAACAGTGCAAGCTGAAGGGTGTACTTATAATTATAATTATGGGAGTGTAGGGTGAGAATTGAAAAGTTCAGGAAGAAAAACTCTTAAAATATCACCATATGCATATAGATTAAGACAATATTGAGTAATTCATTCAATGTAAACCTTCATCAAATTAGGCTTTAGAAGGTGCCAAAATTTCATTCTTATCCTATCGATATTTATGTCAAAAAAATTAAAACCATTAAATCTGAAATGAGATGTTGCATAATTTTGTTTTTTTTTTTTACAATCCAACCAGTTCTTTAATTTTGCAAATTGTCGTACTAAAAGATTAATGGTTTCTAATACATCAAATCATCCAAACCATTGTAGTAATAGTTATAACCGTAGCCATTTCAAAAATTGAATAACAGTAGATTAACCATTGTACTCCCCATGTTTTCCACATGAAGAACACATGACGCACTATGTTACCCCTATGTTGCACATTCTAATTAATAAAAAACCTATAATATAAAACCTTCCATGACATTAAAGTCCTAACTAGTAGAACAACATCCAACCAAATCAACTCTTCTCATTTTACAACAATGGACTATGAAGAGAAAAAAATGTCTTATCAAGGTTTTGTGTTAGAAAATACACCAAACTAATGTTTCTAATGTTACAATTGTTTAAAATCCATTAAGTGTTAGAAAAAACAAAGGGCAGAAGCGTAAAATACACCAAACTAATGTTTATGATGTTTAAGTAATAGAAGCACGTGACCGAGAGAGAGAAAGTTCAGAAAACTGGAAGACTCGATAATCTAAGAGAAAACACGGGAGCTCTCTGCTAGGGTTCCACCGCTCCTCAGCACCGATCACCGTTCAGAGCACACACCAGAATGACAAGCAATGCACAGTTATTAGAGAGACAAAGAAGACACACACAAGGTATTGGAATACTTCTCAAACTTTTTCATTAACAAAATAGTATGATTTACAACATTATATATACACGATCTGAACATGTAACTGAAAAACTGAAACTTGTTTTGTTTAATCTCAACACTCCTCCTAAACAAAACACTACACAAACACAGATTTTCTGGAAAAAAAGAAAAAAACTCCTTTTCCACCGATTGAATCGGTAAAAACATCTTCTCCATGATTTGAGCGTTTTCCACCGATCAAAATCGGTAAAAGCATATCCTTTTGAGCTTCAACCATTTTTCCACCGATTAAATCGAAGAAAAACTCTTCCTCTTGGCTGATCTACCTTTTTCCGGCCGATCTCCCTTATTCCGGCGAAAACCCTAGGTTTTCGGCCTTCTCCTGGTGCGGTCTTCACCGATCCCGCCGGTCTCCACTCGTACCATCCCAATCTGTTTTCTGAGTGCCAGAAAATGTTCACCTTTAATAGCCTTGGTGAGTATATCTGCTAATTGATCCTCGGATCTGCAGTGTACCACCTTCAATCTTCCATTGCTGACTTGTTCCCTGATATAGTGGAACTTGGTCTCAATTTGTTTGCTTCTGTCGTGGGATGCACGGTGTTTAGCCAAGTCTATAGCAAACTTGTTATCAACAAATAACTTCACTCTACTAGCTAATTCAATCTTCAAACCTTCAAGTAGAAATCCCAGCCAAGTTGCTTGATAGGTTGCCTCACAAGCAGCTATATACTCTGCTTCACATGATGACAAAGCTACTACAGACTCCTTTTTCGAACTCCAGGAAATAGGAGATCCACCCAAAAAGAACATATATCTAGCTGTGCTTTTCCTATCAGACTTATCTCCACACCAGTCAGCATCTGAGTAAGAAGTAATTTTCACTTCTTCTCCACCATTTCCCTGCTCCAGGAGTATACCAAAAGAATGAGTACCCTTCAGGTATCTCAGTATCCTTTTCATAGCGTTTTGATGTGAAATCCTCGGGCATTCCATATCTGCTGATCACCCCAACACTATAACTAATGTCAGGTCTGGTATTGCAAAGATACCTCAAACTTCTCACCATTCTTCTGTAAGTTGTTGGATCAACAGCTTCCTCCTCTGGTTCTCTTTCAAGCCTTAGCCCTACTTCTGCTGGGGTATTGGCTGCGTTATAATCTGCCATCTCAAACTTCTTTAACAGATTTAACACATATCTGGACTGATGCATCACTATTCCACACTCAATCTCAGTGAATTCTATCCCAAGAAAGTAGCTGAGCTTCCCAAGATCACTCATCTCAAACTCCATCAACATTTGTGTCTTGAAGTCTAGAATTAATTGTTCACTGTCACCCGTGACTAATAAGTCATCTACATATAAGCATACAATCAATTTCTCCATTCTGCCATTGTGTTGACAGGACCTCACATATAACCCGTGTTCTGAGACATATTTCTCAAAACCCATACTCTCCATGAATCCATCAATCCTCTGATTCCAGGCCCTTGGAGCCTGTTTAAGCCCATAAAGAGCTTTTCTCAGCCTATACACTTTGTCCAGCTGCCCTTTAACTTTCAAACCCTGTGGCTGCAATACATATACCTCCTCCTCCAGTCTTCCATTTAGGAAGGCTGACTTCACATCAAGCTAGTGTAAAGACCAGCCAAATTTAGTGGCCAAAGACACCATTAATCTGATGGTTTCAACCCTTGCCACAAGAGCAAATACCTCTCCATAATCAACTCCAACCTTTTGTAGAAACCCCTTAGCAACCAGTCTTGCCTTATGTCTCACAACAACTCCTTGCGGATTTATTTTTGACTTGTAAACCCACTTTAATGTTATGGGTTTCTTTCCAGAAGATAATTCTGCCAACTCCCAGGTTTGATTCTTCTCTATAGAATCAATCTCCTCCATCATAGCTTTATGCCATTTCTCATCCTTCACGACCTGTTCAAATTCAACCGGTTCAGCTTCTACAACTAAAGCATAATGCACAAATTGTCCATCTACTGTTAAAGTTGCTTCATAGGACAAGTCATAGTCCCTCAAGTGTGATGGCATTTGTGAGGTTCTGAATGACCTCTCAATTCTGTCATTCTCTCTATTCTCCTCTGTTTCAACTACAGCAGTTGCATCTTCCAAAGTAATGGTTGATGGTATCTGCTCAATTGTTTTCCAGTGCCAACTTTCACTCTCATCTACAACAACACTCCTGCTGATACACACTGTCCTTGATGCATGATCATACAGTTTGTATCCTCCAGTAGGATTATAACCTACAAGAATTAGTGGTACACCCTTGTCATCAAACTTCCTCCTTAACTGGTCTGGAATGTGCTTATAGCATATTGGCCCAAAAATTTTCAGATGTTTAACATCTGGCTTTACGCCTGTCCATGCCTCTTCAGGTGTCAAACCATCAAGTCTCTTGGTTGGAGACAAGTTCAGTATATATGTGGTTGTCATCACAGCCTCTCCCCACAGAAAATTAGGCAATTTTTTACTCTTCAACATGCACCTGACCATATTTAGTATGGTCCTGTTCTTTCTTTCTGCTGCACCATTGTGTTGTGGTGTATAGGAAGGGGTAACTTCATGTACAATCCCCTCATCGTCACAGAATTTCTTAAAATCAGTGGAGGTATACTCTCCTCCTCCATCTGTTCTCAACACTTTAATTTTCTGCCCACACTACCTCTCAACCAGTTTTCTAAACTTCTGAAAAACCTGCAGTGCTTCCCCTTTTCTTTTGATCAGATACACCCAACACTTCCTAGTGCAGTCATCAATAAACAGCAGAAAATATCTCCTGCCTCTTACTGTTTCAACCTGCATAGGCCCACAGATATCAGAGTAAACAACTCCTAATTTTTCTGCAGATCTCTGGGGTAGATTCTTCTGAATACTGCCCCTTGTTTGCTTACACTGCACACACTCCTTGCACACAATGTCTGGAATCTCCATCCTGGGCAACCCACTCACCATGCTTTTCTGTCCTAGCAGTGATAGATCTCTAAAATTCAGATGCCCAAACCGTAAGTGCCAAACCCATTCCTCCTTGCTTTCTGATGTAGTGAAGCATTGATGCTTTACTGCAATCATCACAACTCTAAAGGTACGGTTCTGTGACAACTGAGCCTGCACCACCAATTTCTTCTGTTGATTGAAAATGCTGAGGCACTCATTCTCCATTTTCATCGCATACCCTTTCTGCAGTAGCTGCCCCAAGCTCAATAGGTTAGATCTCAATCCTGGTACCTACAACACCTCCTCAATTACCACTTCTTTTCCCCCTGCATCCCTTAGAACAACTCTGCCTGATCCCTATGCATTCAGACTTCTGTCATCTGCAAAACGAATCTTCCCCTGTGCAACCTCCTTAATTCCTACAAACCAGTCCTTTCTTCCTGTCATATGAGTAGAACACCCAGAATCAAGGTACCACACATCATTCTCGAGTGAATCCCCTTCAATCTTGGCCATCAACATTACAGGTTCCTCATTTGATTCATCCTCCTGGGCCAGATTGACCCTCTTCTTTGGTTTGTTCTTTGCACCTTCACATTTCCAGCAATCCTTGGCATAATGACCAAGTTTCTGACAATTATAACACTTGACTTTCTTTTTATCAAACTTCCATTCACCATCCTTCTGGTTTTTAGCCTTTCCAGATTCACCGGTCTCTCCACCTTACTGGTTCAGTGAATCTTTGCCTTTCTTGTTACCTTTTTCACCTTTCTTGAATCCTTTATTCCCCTCCAACTGTGATCTGACCTGTAAAGCTTGCTCCTGACACTGCCTACGCTCATTAATGCGTAACTCATGAGCTTCTAATGAGTGCAGCAGCTCCTAAACTCCAATAACTTCCCTTCTACGAGTTTCTTCAATGGCAGTCACCACATAGTCAAACCTTGGGGTTAAGGTTCTCAGGATTTTATCAACAATGTATTCATCCGAAATTGTATCATTACACACCCTCATCTTGTTTACCAATTCTTGTACCTTGTCAAAATATTCTGTCACGGTTTGACTCTCTTCCATGATCAGAATTTCAAACTGTCTCCTCAATGCCTGCAATTTCACCTTGGTATTTCTGTCCCCGTCACCATACACCTTCGCAAGGATATCCCAAGCCTCCTTAGCAGTAGCAGCCTTAGAAATCTTGTTGAAGATCTTAGGGCTGACACACTGGTAGAAAAGAAATCTGGCTTTGCTGTCCAGTTTCATCTGTATCTTGAAACTCTTCTTCTCTTCTTCAGACGCCTTTTCACTCAATACAGGCAGTCCATCCTCTATCACCTCTGAGACATCTTGAAAGCCAAAAATGGCTCGCATCTTGATGCGCCAGTCATCAAACTGCATTCCATCAAAGATTGGCAACGGTCCCTGTATACCTCTGAAGCTTGCCATCACAATCTTGTTGGAATCTTGCAAGTTCTTGAACTTTTCTTTAACCAAAAGTCACCTTCTTCTTCTCTGGATACACACTTCACCAGATAAAGATCGCACACTCAATCGTCTGTCACGCACCCACCTTGCACACCAGGATTCAGCCTAAGCTCTTGATACCATGTTAGAAAAAACAAAGGGCAGAAGCGTAAAATACACCAAACTAATGTTTCTGATGTTTAAGTAATAGAAGCACGTGACCGAGAGAGAGAAAGTTCAGAAAAATGGAAGACTCAAGAATCTGAGAGAAAACACAGGAGCTCTCTGCTAGGGTTCCACCGCTCCTCAACACCGATCACCGTTCAGAGCACACACCAGAATGACAAGCAATGCACAGTTATTAGAGAGACAGAGAAGACACACACAAGGTACTGGAATACTTCTCAAACTTTTTCATTAACAAAAGAGTATGATTTACAACATTATATATACACGATCTGAACATATAACTGAAAAACTGAAACTTGTTTTGTTTAATCTCAACATTAAGAACATTTTCATCGTCATTTACCATTATGCATGTAAATTCCATTATCCATGACAAGACAAGTTAGCAACAACACCCAATTTAATCTCTTACAATAAGATATAGAAGCCAAACATCAAAAATCATTCTAAAAATTATTTTTATCTTCTTTACCTTACCAGGGTCCAGAATGTGTTCTCCAACTTATAATCATATCCCTTTTTAATTCTAGGTCAAACGAAAGAAGAATAAAATATAGTAAACTATATAAATTTCAAAGAAAACACTTTTTATATACTTAAACAAAAGTATAACAAAAAATTGCATAACACTTAAGAATTTACCGGAAACTCAACATATAAATTCAAAATTAGAACACCAAATATATAGTTATTTTTATATTTTTAAATCAATAGAAGATTCAGTTTTCATTTATCTTAATTTTTATCATCTAAACTTAAAAATAAAATATCCTTACATAAGCAACTTAAAATTTCTATATAATTACTTTAATATTTTTTTTCTCTCCTAATATTTACACATAAATATTTAGATAAAAATATTATTTAACAAACGTTTACATGAAGCATTTATCGAAAGATACTTTTTGTTCAAAATGGTAAATAATATTACAAAATATATTATGAGATAAAATATATAATTAATTAATGAAAATGTTTTTCCCAATAAATGTTTATACAAGTGCGTCTCCTAGGATAATTAGGCTCATAAAACTATGGTTTGATTGTTTGGTTGTAAGACATTATTTAATTTAATACCATTTTTGTCTTTATTTTCGTCAGTTTTGTTCGATATGAGACTTATCTTTTCCAAATCTTCAATGTAATCCCTTATATCGTAATTTATGTCCAATTTTTTCCTTTTGGCTAACGACGTTTAAATCGTTAATGACAAAATACCAACAGCAACAATCAGTGACACATCACCCTTGACACGTCATCATCATCTCCTATCTCCAGAAACCTTAATTTTCCCCTATAAAGAAACCCTAGCCACCACCTAACCCTAGTTATTGCCGCTACGCTCACGACCAGCCACCATCTTCACACCTCCATTATCAAACATTTTGAAACCCTAACCAGAAATCTTTCGCGAACATATCATGCATTGGTCGCGTCGATTTTCCAAACGCTCTGCCACAAACATCACGAAACTGAATCGCGAATTCTTCGCGCCCTTGAGCAACATCGTCGTGAAGCTTCTTCATTCTCTATCAGCCACCATCAACCTGAAACACAGAAGATCAAAACCCACAGAACCAGAAATCTCCTTCAAACCAGAAGCACGATTCGCGCCGCAACGAAGAGCCACAACATCATCACCATCCTCTCGCGAGCAAAAGCCAAATCGCAGAAACGCAAAGCCGAATCACGCAATCATCTTCAACCGTCACACTAGCGCCTCTTCGTAAACTTCTCCACTGTGCCTTCTCGCGTGACGGCACTAGAGCAAGCTTTTCCTCAATCTGCAGATGCAAATCTGAAACCATAATTTTTGCGTGAAGAAAGGGTTTGCCACATGTCAAGCCCTCATTGGTGCAACCATTCTTGGTCAACTCTAGTCCTAGCCACGTCAACTAATAACTGCCATGTAATTCACTGATTGGTGATGTGCCGTTAACGATTTAAACGTCGTTAGCCAAAATGACAAAGATATGCAATTATATCTTTATTTGTAACTATTATTCTCTTAATTAGGATAATTAGCTGTAGTAAATGTATATATGACACTTTAGCTTATTTAGTGGGCTGAAAATCAGCTGGAATAATTGTAATTATTTGTATATATATGAAAGTTCTCCAACAAGAGGGGACACGGTTTTCTGGCTTAATCTTCTCTAAGTTTAACATGTTACACATGAATTTTCATTCTTTTTAGCTCCAAGTATATATTTAGACGTCAGTTTTGTCTTATAACCACGAAATTTCTCGACGATTGAAGATAGGCATTTAATTTTAAGTCTCGCCATATTTGGAATATTAAATGTCATCTGCAATAAAGAAAATACACATCAATAGTATTTAGGAAATTATCAATATAATAAAATTATATATTCAATAACATTAATTAATTTACTAATAAATCTAGCCATATCATGTTTTGATCAACTTTAGACACGTGATCAAAAGATGAAGTAAATATGGATATTTTTTATGTGTCAATACTCCTAAGTAGCTTCTAAATATGTCTACATAAAGACATGAAGCCACACTAATGATGATGTCAATAACGATATGTGTCTTCTGTTATGTCTGACAAGTGTACCAGATCGTTATCAAGTAATATAAATGGGTAAGTCCAAGTATCGTTTTCCCAAAGGACTCTTAGGCCTTACTTTTCATGTAAACTAATCGTGTAAGACTTAAGAAAAGAATTAGATTGATGTTTGTATGCAAAGAACAAATGTAAACATGCAAATGCAATGATTCAATTGGCTTTAAGAAACTATGGATGAATGGAGTTGTTGGGGTTTACAATTTCATCTTATCCACCCTTATATATCTACTCTTCTAATTTAATTAGCTTATTTATCATATTGTCATGCAAACTTTCTTAGTCTACCCTTAACCCAATCCTTTGGTGAAAAGAGCCTATGTCTAATTACCGGCTTGCTATCACTAGCCTCCCCTAGTAATTAATAATGCATGATAAGCGGAAGCAAAATACAATTGATCGTCTTACACCTCCCGAGGCGGTATTAACATAATCAAGGAATTCAACACCAGTTCATGACATTATTGTACGTCCCCGTATCAATAAAGACAAACAACATTTACCGAATGAGTTAAACAATAAAAACATTAAGCAAAGGTGAAGAACCCAACAATTGATAAATCAAGCATATGCAAGCATATAAAATAAATAAGAATTTGTATATATGAGAGTTTCAAAAGATTGCATTGTTCCCCAACAACATAGGGTTTAGTTCACCATTATCATGGTGAAACTAGATGAAATATGATGAAAGAACGGAAGAAATAACCCTAAACTTGGTAGATTGGAGCCTAAGCATCCAAGGAACCTCCTCCAAGGTGTGTGGAATAGCTCTGGACNTTTCTCTCTGCCAAAATAATATGTTTTGATTCGCACTGGGGCTATATATAAGCCCAAAAAGATAACAGAAAGATTACAGAATCTAGCTAACAAAAACAGACAATTGCCCAGACGCCTAAGTTCACCGCTCAGCGGTTTCCCTCTTGCCGCTTTGATCGCTTAGTGGTCAGTTTTGCCACTGAGCGGTTTTCCTCTAATCGCTCTGAGCGCTCAACGGTCCATTCTGGCACTCAGCGACTCACTTGACCCTTCTTTTCATCATTTTTCTCCTTCTTTCATGGGTCTAAGTCCACCTTACTTCACTTCCATCTTCAATTCACCTTAAAACCCTGCAAAACAATGTAAAACAACCATAATATCTCTAAGACCAACTTTTGACTCTCACAAGACACAACTAAGTATTTTACTTGATTTAAAGCTCATTCTAAGCAATAAAAGGGTGTGTTTTAATATCAAATTTAAGTATGAAAATAACGGTTTTTAGGCCGTTATCATCTTCTCACTACTAGCTCATCTCATTAAGAATTGTCCCAATCTAGTGGCTCCTTTGGTGGGTCCTTCATCCTTTTATGAATTCTAATGGTGAGCCATATATCTGTTAAAATAAAAAAACACAAAAGATTAATAACAAACATAGAATGTAACATATAACATATTATTTAACAAAAAACATAAATTTATACAAGAATATGAAATTCATACATAAAGTTATGGACTTGTCATATGTATATTTTGAGTGGATGGTATATTTCCATTTGGAACCATTTCATTCAACAACACCAAGAAAGATGTGAAACTCTTATCAGTCCACCCAATTGTTGTCTTCAAATTCGTGAACATTAACATTGTAGACAACTGTGAGAAATTAGTTAAACTAACATACAATGGAGTCTCCATATCATTAGACAACATCTCATACACATGCATTTGGATAAAAACTTATGCATCAACATCGCATATCATGTCCTTTAATTTGTCTTCTTCTAATAGATCTTTCATGGTGGAATCGAAAACATGTTCAGTTTATGAGATAGTTGGAAAGTCTATTAATTCGTCGTGCCATGTCCATATTGTATAACTTTGAAGGAAACCATCACAGATAAGGTGTTTCCTAATTTCGTTTGCATTCAAATATTTCTCATTCAAATAGTTGAAACAATGTCATCTAAACTTCACTTCATCAACACTTATACACTTATTACGTTGTACAAATTGTATAAATTATTCAATTCCTCTCTTAACTCAACATTGATGCATGGTAAATTAATTTAATATAGATTCACACATATATGTACTGAAATTATGTGAAAATCTTCATTAATCTTTAAATGAATGTTGATGTCACTTTGGTATTCAAGGTGTGACCTTATTCCATTCAAGAACATTCATTTTTTTTAATTTATTGTATCTATTAATTTTAAACAACATATCTTAAATTTCACGAAATTTTGCTAGTATTTTGCATTGGTCTTCAGGTTACACAAAATGAAAGGGATTATCAATCACAATCAAATATGTACCCAAAGATCAATACAAAATACAATTGCAAATAATCATGAATTATATTAAAATACATACATACATACATACATACATACATACATACATATATACATACATACATATATATATATATATATATATATATATATATATATATATATA
>NW_014542360.1:658482-671614 GCF_000741045.1 Vigna radiata var. radiata | reverse complement strand
ATATATATATATATATATATATATATATACACACCCCCATTAAACTATGAAAAAAATTATTAATTTTCTTAAATTGTTCAATCGAACAAATCAAGATTCAATAATTATAAATTATTAGTATTGTCTCCTCTTGTACTAATTTTGAAAAAATACAATTTCTTCAAAAAAAAAAAGAGTTAAAGACAATAAATAATTTTTGTACTAAATCTCAAACGGAAAACTAAGATTAGCTCAATGCAACAACAATAACAAATCAAACAAAATAAATCAATATATTTAAGCATACATTTAATCACATATCTAACATAAAAAAATAAAATTTTCTATTACAAAAAATAATTAAGGACTCATTAAAAATAAATTTTGAAGATAGTAATAGGAACCTAGGAACGTAAAACACGAGCAACAATGGAGGAGAGTGAAATCTTGGATGCATTTCAAAAAGTTACACAAGTCCACCATAATGCAACAATAACAGGAGAATAATGACAAAATAAACCAAACATTACCAACAAAGAACAAATAATCAAGGAAGACACAAGCTCAAGCAGACGCCAAAAAAGAAACAAATAATCACTCACCGATTCTACATTAGCGGAAAGGTGCTCAACAAGTAGGCTTCAACAGAAAAAATGAAGATCCTTAAGAACTCCTTCAGCAACGTCGATGGCAGACATTGGAGATCTCTTCGACATCATGAAGGAGAACGGGCAGAGGTGAAGGAAGCTGCAATGGAGCTATGGTGTTCACCAA
This sequence comes from Vigna radiata var. radiata, assembly GCF_000741045.1. NCBI lineage: Eukaryota > Viridiplantae > Streptophyta > Magnoliopsida > Fabales > Fabaceae > Vigna > Vigna radiata. Next base: position 670,861 of record NW_014542360.1, on the reverse strand, counting down.
ACTATAGTGAGTTACACAAAGGAGACTTTCACGAGTTGGAGACATGAACTTGGCCAAGGTGAAATTTTCGCAAAAGTTAACCTTAGATAGAGTTTTAGACTTCTGTTATTAGAAAAACTGACTTATAAAACATAATAGGCTTTGACTTTACTAAATATATAGTCCTTTGTGCTCAGTGAATATTTTGAAATTTTAATGAACCTTTAGGTCTTGGTTCTTTAGCAACCAAAGCATATAAATTGTATAGGTTTTGGTTGTTGAAACCTATACGTTTGTGTTTAGATAAAATAATAAAAAAAAAGAATAAATTTGAAAATTTCGTGATCTTACAAGCTTCATTTCAAAACATAGAATTCTATTTTTTAACAACTGAAACCTATAAGTTAGTAAAATTTTTAAAATTATCATCACATTTTTTATATCTTTCTCTACTCTCTCAAATACTTTAAAAGAAATTATTAATATTTAATAATGCACGTATATACAACTAAATTCACTTCTTAATCGTCCAATTACAAATAATAAAACCACTCTAACTATATGTAAAATAACAAATACAACGAATTATCTTTAATATATTATTTTCTTATTTATCTTATTCACAAATGTCCAAAGTCCTATATCTACACCATTCCAGGCAGTAACACATTTATTTTCATATGCGTTACATCACTTATCATTATTATTTGATCTCTCACCAATTTAAACATGGAAAAGTCCTCCAAAGATAAATCTCCATTTAATACTCAGATGACCTCATTCAAAGTTCATCTCTTTAAAGTTCAAAAAACTAGACATAAGTGTTCCACATTTTTAATAATTTGTAAGAGACACTCATTTTCTTTGTAAGAATAATCGGTGTACCTTCCACAAAGTACATAATCCAGTGAGAAAGTTATACCATATTCAATTGCTTATTAAAAAATAATCCAATATTTTTTTTTTTGTGCAGTTTTATTGTCATTATTATCATTTAATTATTCTAATATTTTTAATACTACTATTACTTAATAAAAAAAGATTAAATAATGGTAAGTTTTAATTGGATAACTTTATTAACATGTTTTATATTCATTAACTTTTGCTAATAGATCAAATTCATTGTTAATGAAAAATATATTTTTCCATCTTTATGTTATCTATATTTTCTTGTATTACTCTTATCCTTTTGAAACTAGGTAATTTTAAGACATTCCTTTGACTCAAGCACACAAATCATAACCCGTATTCTACTTAAATCTTTAGAAGAATGAATTGGATATTAGAAGCTTTTTTTTTTTTTTTTGTGGAGATAAAACTTTATTTTTTTTCTAATTTTCAATTGTCTAAACAAGTTATTTTTTCAGTGATAATTGACTACTATTATTTAAAATGACATAATTTAACACGGAAAATAATTTATCTGAACTTTCTAGATACAACTACTACACTTTTTCAGAGGTTAGAAATTGATAATTATTTAAGAAAATCTAGGAAATTGTTTAATAACCCCTATAGTTGATAATTATTATGTATAATTTGAAATCTTAAAAGAATCAAGATTTTCTATTTATATTTTTTAACCATTTTAAGAAAATATTTCTTTTTCCTAATTGAGGAGGAAGGAAAATACATGGTTTTACACTATTTCATCTCCATGATATTTTTTTTTTCCATGTTTTAAGCTGAAATGAATAGAATAAGAGAAAGTGGTGGTTGCTGTCAAATATTAGGTTCTGAAAAAGACAAAGAAAATAGTGATAAAAAAGTGACATGTAGACTTTCTCTGAATATGAGATTCCACTTCGGCCACCGCACACAGCAATATTTATGGCAAATATGAGACTCTGCTTATACACAACAACACTAATCAATTTTCTATTACTTTGATAACCTATCATCTCTATTTGTCAACAGCACCACATTACTAGCATTCAAAACCATAATCATCTTCAATTACGTTATTAATTTAAACAAAATTAAAAACAACCTTTCATTAAATGTTTTAACAATCTGACAAAAACAACATCTCAAATCAAACGGTCTCATTCTCCAGCTGTTACTACAAGCTAATTACATTTATTGCTCTTCTTCACATTCTTTATATGCATAACTGGATAATTATATATAACTGGCCACAACAACATCACCAGTTTCTATAATTATTACCAAAAGAAAGAAAACACCCTTTGGCCCTATCAATTTCACTGCTGCATAATCACTTATCTATAACAACTCTTTCTCTGTGATGTCTACCATACACAATACAGTCTGTTCTTATCAACAGTTTTAATCATTTGGTGTTTTAACACTGTTACTATCTTGCATAGTTAAATTGATGAGGTACTTCTGCAATGAATGACTTTTATGCAATGTTAACATATATGTTAAATATAGTTTTAATTTTTAAATTTTAACAGAAAATTAATATGTGTTTATATTCTATACTTTAATATAATTTAATTTTTAAATTTAAAAAACAATAAATATAGTCTTTCCAATTTAATTATATTAAATTCTTTTATGTGAAAAATACATTATTAAACAATATTTGAATTATTTATATCATTTTAAAAACTTTCAATTTAAATATCATTTTAAAACACTAACAAACATAACAAATTTAATGTTCTTAATTTAAAATGTCTATATCCGTTTATTTGTAAAATTTGAAAATAAAAATATATTAAAATTTAAAAAATATGAATTTAGGAATTTTTTATACATACATCACTATCGGTATCATTACTGTAATAATGTATTAGCATTATACGCATAACTTTATTTTAAGAAATAAATAATTTTTATTCTTACTTTATTTTGTATTTTTTAATTTAAGAAAAAAAATATACTTTTTGACACATAAAATTTTTTAAATATTATTTTTTTCTATTTTTTACTCTTTTTTTCTTTAAAAATATAAAAATTTATATTTTATAACTACTTTCCTTTTATACTAAGCTAAATAAATATAAACAGTTTGTCATAATACCATTAGTTTATAAAAAAAAAAAAAGTGAAAAAGATTGACTCTGTAGGTGTAATTCTTCTGTCACTGTTTACACATTTTTTTTAAAGAAAGTGTTGGCAGATAGTGAAAAGAGAGTTAATTTCTGAGGTGGCAGCAATTAAATGTGAAGAAGAAAATGGAAAAGGGATAAGATTAATAATCCCTGGTAATAAAAGCATTCCATAAAAGTCTAAATTAGAAAACTAAACGTAAACAAATCTAGAAAGAAGATAATGAGAAATTCTTGAGTTTTTGTTTTGTGCATTAATATAAAGTTCTAGACAACGATAATGATACTTACACTATATTTTTTTGACAATATTTGAATATTATCTATGTGTCATTCTGTGATTGATAGTATTTATGAGGTTTAAACCTCTTTTTGGTCTCTAAGTTATGAGTGGATGTTCAGTTTAGTCCCTGCTTTTAAAAATGTAAGTCTTTGGTTCCTAAGTTATAAAAAATGTATCAAATGAGTCCTTTTTTTATGTTTATGGTCAAAGTACAAAGAACAATCTAAAGTGCTGTTATTATTAAGAAACAAATCAGAGCAATCTAAAGATGTAGCAGTTGTTAAGAAACAATAAAAAAAACAAGTAAAAAAAGGACTCATTTGATACATTTTTTATAACTTAAGGACCAAAATTTACATTTTAAAAAACGGAGACTAAACTAAACATTCGGGGACCAAAAAGAGATTTAAACCTATTTATGATTATTATTATTGATTATAAAATAATTTTAGACTAATAACACACGTAAATGATATTCAAATATTATAAAAAAAAATGTTAGTCATTCGAACTATTATCCTTTACACAATTGTAATAAACACTTACTTGCTACACTCTCTAAAGATGAGAAGCCAAAAATTGCAAAAAAATGAAGCTAAAACGTGTTAGTCTAAGCCTCATGTAGAAAAGATCACGCTCTTATCAGTAATTGCCCAAAAAGAAGACTAAACTTAACCAAACCCTACCAACCCCACCACTAACGTTCAGGTTTTTCTCACTCTTTTCAGAATCCTTCATTTTCTCTTCAACACACACGCAAACTAAACTTCTATTGGCTTCGTTTTTTTTATTTATGGCTTTTCGTCTTCCCTTTCAACCTCTTTTTGTTGCACGATAACTTCTCAAATAAGAGAACCTTTTTTCCTTCTTTTTTCTTCCTACTTAATTAAATAAAATAATCAAACTCATATTTCGTGTGCATCTTTATTTTCTCTAAATAAACCTACAAGCTGGGAGGGTCCTTTTCTCATAGTTGAATCTTCTTATTTTACTCTATAATTTCGATTCCTTCGTTTTCTTTAATACCTCGTCATCGATCTTGAAAGTTACTTTTTAGATATTATTATTTTTGTTATATTTATATTACTATCTCATAAATCGTAATTATTTCAATTAAAAAACAAACAGGTTTAATTTACTTGTTTTTATAATTTTTGAATTAAATAATTCCGCACTCAATATATGTAGCACGCATAATTTTTCAATGCTGAACTGGTTTCAGCAATTGTGTGACCTTCAATTTCTCCTGAAAATGGTTCTCTGAAACGCAGGAATAGGCATCCGATGGATCTAGAAGGTGGAACTCGTCGATACTCTGCTAAGGTGAGACAACCAACCAAACGAGTTTCTGAAACCAGCAATGTTTCAATTTCGATGTCAACAACGTTGTCGTTTTTGTTTTTTTATTGTCGTTGTCTGAGAATGTGGAGTTTTTTTTTTCACTACAGAGAGAGTCGTGGAGAACGGTTTTGACTCTGGCGTACCAGAGTCTGGGTGTAGTGTACGGTGATTTGAGCATTTCGCCGTTGTACGTTTTCAGAAGCACGTTTGCGGAGGACATTAAGCACACAGAGAGCAACGACGAGGTTTTCGGCGTTTTGTCGCTGGTGTTTTGGACTATAACGCTGATTCCTTTGGTGAAGTACGTGTTTGTTGTGCTGAAAGCTGATGATAACGGCGAGGGAGGCACGTTCGCGTTGTACTCGTTATTGTGCCGCCACGCGCGGGTGAGTTCGCTGCCGAATTGCCAGGTGGCAGACGAGGAGTTGTCGGAGTACAAGAAGGATTCGCGCGGCGCGGCTCCTGAGAGGAGCTTCGCGTTGCGGCTCAAAAGCACGTTTGAGAGGCACAGGGTTCTGCAGAGGGTTTTACTTGTCCTGGCTCTGATTGGGACTTGCATGGTCATTGGGGATGGCATCCTCACGCCGGCTATTTCGGGTGAGGTCAATGATTGTGTTATTGTTTTGTAGAAACAGTTCCTTGTGTATGCTTCTATTGTGTTTTTCGATTCAAATTGAAGTTTCATCTCAATGTTTTACATAAATGTTTACATTGAAGGTCAATATAGTTTCTCGAAATGAAACTCTGATTCTGATAAGAGAACAGACTAAAAGCACTTGAAGAACTCGGCGTAAGTTTTGTCCTTTGACTTTGGAGAAAACTTAGATGCAGTTTTTTTGTGTTTTTGGTGTGGTTCTTGTGTTAGAGTTGAAGTTTCATCTTGATAATTCGCGTAATATATGTTTGAATGAAAGGTGGGCATAGGTTTTCCAGGTGAAACTTTGATCTTGATTAGTGAACAATGGTAAAAGTACATCGGGGACTGTATGTAAGTTTTGTTCTTTGACTTTCGGATTTTATTGGGGAACTGAGTTGGATTATTTGGATGAGTGCTTGCAGTTTTCTCGGCTGTTTCTGGATTGGAGCTTTCAATGTCCAAGGAGACGCACGCATGTAAGTTCAGTTTGATCATTTATTAGTTTGTTTAGAAGTTGGATACTGGTCATAATTGGAAGCTTTATGCATAATTTTGTTACCCATTGATCTAAAGGAGATTCCTGTTGACCTGAGCATGTTTTATTCCAAGAAAAAAGAAGTTCTGTTTTCTCCAATAATCTTACATCACTAAAAGTTTCTCTCTTTAGTTGTGTATGTTATATTTTCTGCGCTTTGTGGGTGTTAGTAGTTTATACTAAATACTCTTCTTGTGAGGAACTGTGCATTAAGTACAAGTCATGTTGCATTTGTCTGTGCATTTTTAGGGTGTCCTATATTTGGTATAAATCTTCATGAGTCACACGTGAAGACCCAATATCACAGAGAATGCTTTAGGGATTGCATTTAACATGTGACTTAAGCAACCTGTTTGACAGATTGGGTGGACTGTTAAATACTGTGCTGTATCTTCTGAATTTGACACTTTCCATACTGGTCTCACTCAATTCTGGCGATAATTGAAATTTGGGTTGTGTTTACTCATAAATTTTTATTTCAACAGAGTATTTTTGGGAATCCTAACATCAGTTCTGCATCATGAGCCTAACTCTGTAGCAATAACCAGCTATACTGTGGCTACAGTGAAAAACAGTTATTTCAATGTTATTGGTTGGCATTAATAATCAGTTATTGTTAAAATTACGAGTGAAATACCAATGTTTAGCTAACCTATATTGTCGATTCGGCATTGTGTGATTTCTTATCCTATCTGTTTAAGCTTTAAAATAAAATGTGATTATATGATGTAACCTTGTTACAGGTTTTTCTTCATATGCTATTATTTTTGGCTTTTAAGCAACACTCTGTTTTTCAAAATATTTCATAATTTTAATGATTTTTATTATTTTATAGTTTTAATTAAGAATATTTAATAATTCCCAAACAAATGTACCCTTTATCTGATGAGGGGAATGTCTTATAGCTGTTATCAAGTGACAGGACATCTTTAAACTTGGATGACCATTACCAACTTTTACCTTTATTTTTTTACAAATTGGAGTTTGATTCCTGAGAATCAGAGAATAAAAGACAGAAAATTAGTTGCTGGTCCAATCTGCTTTAGTTTTTGTTTGCCCATCATACATTTTATTTTCTTTTTTATTTTCACTTAAATTTTGATATCGCTCTTCTATATTATGTGAGAACTGCGGAACCTTCCTTGCTGATATGAAGTTGTAAACTTGATTTATGGCAGATGTTGAAGTTCCAGCTTCATGCATCATATTGATAGGGTTGTTTGCTCTTCAACATTATGGCACGCACAGAGTTGGCTTCTTGTTTGCTCCTGTAATTATTGTGTGGCTTTTCTGCATTAGTGCCATTGGAATATACAATATATTTCACTGGAATCCCCATGTATACAAAGCACTCTCTCCATATTATGCTTTCCAACTCTTGAGGAAAACTCAAAAGGGAGGTTGGATGGCCCTTGGTGGAATTTTACTGTGCATCACAGGTCGGTTGGTCTACTTGATGATTAACTTATATTTTACACATCAGTTTGTTGACAATATTAATACCATTTCAATTGCACTTTTGCAGGAGCAGAAGCCATGTTTGCTGATCTTGGGCACTTTAGCCAATTATCAATCAAGGTATGGTATTTATTGGGATTTGTTTGCTGTAAGATAACGGATCTACCTAATATTATATACCGTATACTGTAAACATGATACAGTAGTAGACTTAGCAATGTGACATCTTCAAGTTTTGCTTTTGTTGGGTCTTTTATCATGACTGGTTCACTTTAAATTGTAATTTATGTTCCTTGACAAGTCTTAACCTCTCTTCCCAGTAAGATTAATGAACTAAACATAGTATAACTCTTGTCGGTGTTATTTATGCAGCTCAGTAGCTTTTGTTAATGCTTATTTATTTACCATCTCTTCTGCAGATTGCTTTTACATCTGTGGTTTATCCATCTTTAATTCTTGCATATATGGGGCAAGCTGCTTATCTATCTAAACATCATGACATTGACCAAGATTATCACTTTGGGTTTTACGTATCTGTACCAGGTAGGTGGTGTAATTCATTCTTTTTGCTGGAGAAAGTAGATGATGGGGGAAGTCTCAGCTATTTGACCGTTTTCATTCTTTTGCTTTCCAGAGAAATTGAGATGGCCTGTTCTGGCCATAGCCATACTAGCTGCAGTTGTTGGTAGTCAAGCCATTATCACTGGAACGTTCTCAATCATCAAGCAGTGCTCTGCATTAAGTTGTTTCCCGAGAGTGAAAGTGATTCACACATCATCAAAAATTCATGGGCAAATATATATCCCTGAGGTCAATTGGCTATTGATGATATTGTGCTTGGCAGTAACTGTTTGTTTCAGAGACACAAAGCGCCTGGGTAATGCCTCAGGTATGACACTGATTGCTATTCATCTATACATTAATTTTGCAGCAATATGATATGGAACTAGAAGCACCAAAAACATTCATTTGTAAGATGCAATTGTAGTTTTTCTGGGGAATAATGCAACTCAGAAGTTAACTTTGGTATGAGCAGACATTTAGTTCTCTTTTTGAGATAATAACTAGGAAGGGGGAGAGGCGTGCTAACGGTATGTGTTTTTTTCTGTCAAGAATATGACACTTTACTTTGCACAACAGGTTTGGCAGTTATCACAGTGATGCTGGTGACCACCTGTTTGATGTCACTGGTTATTGTTCTATGCTGGCACCAGAATGTCCTCCTTGCACTTGGGTTTGTTTTCGTATTTGGCACCATTGAGGCTCTCTTCTTCTCTGCTTCTCTTATCAAGTTCCTGCAAGGAGCATGGGTGCCTGTAGCGTTGGCTCTTGTATTTCTGACTTTCATGTATGTCTGGCACTACGGCACACTCAAAAAGTATGAATATGATGTTCAAAACAAGGTTTCCATCAACTGGCTTCTCGGCCTAAGTCCTAGCATAGGCATAGTCCGAGTGCGTGGGGTTGGCCTTATACACACCGAACTAGTTTCTGGAATTCCAGTAATCTTCTCCCACTTTGTAACCAACCTCCCAGCATTCCATGAAGTCCTAGTTTTCCTCTGCATCAAACACGTGCCAGTTCCACATGTTAGACCTGATGAACGGTTTCTGGTTGGTCGCGTTGGTCCGAAAGAGTTCAGAATCTACCGGTGCATAGTGAGATATGGATACCGTGACGTCCACAAAGATGATGTTGAGTTTGAGAATGATCTTTTGTGCAGCATAGCAGAGTTCATTCGCACAGAAAAAACCGGACTGAACTCTTCAAATGATGAACCTGGAAAGGATGACAGAATGGCAGTTGTTGGAACTTGTTCTACTCATTCCCTTTTGAAGAGCGAGGAGAATGTAGAGAATGTAGAGAATGCAGGGCCATCAGAACTGAAGGAGATAAAGTCACCAAAGGTTATAAAGCAGGAGAAGAAAAGAGTAAGGTTTTTGGTACCTGAGAGTCCAAAGATTGACACAGATGCAAAGAAAGAGTTAGAGGAGGTTATGGAAGCAAGGGAAGGTGGGGTAGCTTACATTATAGGACAGACACACATGAGAGCAAAACCAGGGTCTAGCCTGGTGAAAAAAATAGCCATTAATATAGTGTATGAATTCCTAAGAAGAAATAGCAGGGCACCCTCCTTTGTCACTGGTGTGCCTCATGCATCATCTCTGGAAGTTGGGATGATGTATCAAGTTTAAATTTTGGCTTCACATAGGATAGAGCTATCTCATGTACATATATACTGCATCTTATAGATACTCATAACCTATAAACCCTTCAGTTGGTAAAGGAAACATAGTATACAAGTTTTGGTCATTTTTCCCCTAATTAATGGACATGTAATTTGTCTATGCGTATAAAGATGTAATTTTGAGCTCCATAAGTTGTTGATTGTGATTTTGAGATGTCACAGACATCATTCTTCATGAAAAACATAAAAGTCTTTATTTTAAAATAGTGAATGTTAAAGCTTCTATAAAATACTAATTGATATATTTTAAAATAAGAAAATATGTTTAATATCTGTTTAACAATGTTTGATGAGATGTATTGAAGTAACTGAGAACAAAATAAATGCTAGAAACATGAACAATTATAAATAATAGTTAGAAGAACCGATACATCACTCGAAAAAAAGTTAATGTTAGAAAAAATAATAACGGTAAATGAAAGTTAGAAAATAGCTTAAATTATAAATAAAATTTAAAATAAACAAGTATAGTTAACATTGGAAATTATTCTTTTATATATAATTGTTAAGATGGTAAAGTTATCATTAACCTCTTGGTTTGTTGGAAATGTGACCCAAATTTTCACTTTAATTTTTCAATAGGATATTCTAACAGGTTAAACCTAGCTATAGACTCTATCATAGAAGAATATCCTATTAAAGTGACTAACCAAATTTCATATATATGTATCTTTCGCTTACATAACTTTTTCTACTATTTTATCTTTTATTACAATATAAGATTGCAATAACTACTTTGTATTTTTAATAATTTACGTTTTGTTTCCGATAAATTTTTTTAAGTAATTATTTTTTTCAATTATGTGGACACATACACAGTAATTTAAGTAATTATTTATTATTTTGTTTCTATATATATATATATATATATATATATATATATATATATATATATATATATAATCACACATATTAAATTTTTATCTTATTTATAAATTTTAAGAAATATAATTTTAATTAATTCATTAAGAATTTAACATAAATTAAATGTTTAATTCATAATTTATTAGTTACCTCCCATAATATAAGTAATTAACATCATATGTTACAAACATTTGTTTATATTTGTAGAAGATAAATACGTTAGACTTAAATATTTGTACATGTCAAATTATCTTCATTATTAAATTATTAATACAACAAAGTTATATAATAAAAGTTCGGTTCACTTCTATCATATGATAAATTCATATTACCTATCAAATATTTTGTTTTTCAGACTACAACAAAATTTATAGTAACATTTTTCCATCTTTACCACATGATATTTTTTTTATATATAATTATAATGTCAATAATTCAATCTATACATTACAAAAATATAAAAATTTTACTAATAGACTGTTTTTTTCATTACAGCGGTCTTAACCTCTCGTAGATACATTTCCTGCAGCTGAAAAAACTGTCGAGAAAAACATTGTCACAAATAATTTCCAGCGATTTTAGTATGTAATTGTCGCTACTTATGAATCGTCGCTATTTGCAGGGTATTTTTAGAAAACTGCTATTATTTGCTAGAGTCCATTGTAAGTAATTACGATGGTTTCTCAAAACCGCCAGTAATTACTATGTTTACGTAGTTAGAGTTTTCAAAATCGTTGATAATATAAATAATTTAATTTTTTTATTATTCAAATTATTTGATGATCATAAAAAAATCTTTTAATAATAAACCAAAATAAAATAATCTTAAATCAAAATTAAATATTAAAAAAAAATAGTAAATAATAGAAATAATAATAATAATAATAATAATAATAATAATAATAATAATAATATAAACAATTACAGATTAAATCATGCATGTCAAGATTAAAATTGCAAAATAATCCATATTACATTATAACAAATAATTATTTTATAGCAATTAACTAGATCTCATTACATTAAATGGCAAAGCAAAAAGAGAGATATTTTACATTAGCTTCTTGGATGATGTCAAGCAAATATATTGTAGTTTTTGAGATTAACCTCCTCCTGGGAATTTTGGATCATGATCTCTATTTACTCCAGTCCTTTCATAGAGTTTCCAAATAAACCCTTCTTTCTATTCTCTTTTTAGGAATAATTATGTTCATTATATAGCACATGTTGTAACATCCAAAACAAAATTTATTACCTATTGATAGGAGGAGTAATATGAATGTTAAACCCAACTCTTTATATGGTTTCTATTTTTGATGATGACAACACATGTAGTTGCTTTTGATGATGACAATACATATGTTTCCATGACTGCAACATATTTTGTATGAATTGGTTGATATGCATACTTACTGTGATTATACATGTGTTTACATCTAGTGTATGCCTACTCATACTTTGATATGTGAAAATCGTTTGCACAATGTATTATCTGCATGAAGTAATCGATTACAGAAGTTACGTAATTAATTAAGTTCATCAGGTAACAATTTGCTTAAACTGGTGCAAGCTACAAGTTTTAACCGATTAGATTATGTGTATAATCGATTAAAACTCGTGTCTTTGCAATACATCTTTCTAGATTGTGCTGTGATGAGTTTTGTCTTTGCAAAGGGTGACTACAGAAGAAGATTGTTCTTGTTGTAGGGTTTTGTTGTTGACAATATTAGATTAGTGAGTTTGAGAGGTGGTTACACTTGAGAGGTGGTCTCTGTAAAGCCTTGTTGTAAAAACTCAGATCTTTATAGTGCAATTGACTTTCAATCTCAGGTTGATTGAAAGGACACTGGATGTAGGCATTGAGGTCGAACCAGTATAAACCATGTGTTTGTATTTCTTTCCTTATCTCTTTTACTTTCATTGCTTGGATTTTTAGAAAGATTAAAGATCATTCTAAGTTTCTGAAAAGATTGAAAAAGAAATTGTTTTTGTTGAGCACCAATTCACCCTCTCT
>NW_014542360.1:548136-657617 GCF_000741045.1 Vigna radiata var. radiata | reverse complement strand
TATATATATATATATATATATATATATATATATATATATATATATATATATATAAATAAAGAACTTAGAAAATAAAGTACTATAGTTGATAGGTGTATTAAAATAATCAGACTGAGTATTTTATTATAAAATAACTTTATAATGTATATAGAATTTTCTAAACTCGTCTCGTTACTTTAAGAACACCCTATCTTTCTAAAACATGTTCTCTTCATTTTTTCTCACTTCTCTCGACAATTTCTTACTCATAAATCATCTATTTGACGAGGAGGCGTCGACGATCCTTGTGTCAAGTGCTACCTATCTAACCGATCAATTTGTTGAGTTGAGCAAGTAAGTTTCGTTCCTCTTTTCTTAGTTTTCCCCTAAATCGGTGATCATGCAAAGAATCTATTTTTTATGTGAGGAGGGTCTCTCTTTCTTGATTCTTAGCTCAATTTAGGTTCTAAGGATTGTTTCCTATCACCAATTGGTGATTTGTAGGTTTTTCTAGAGTTTCCTTACGATGTAAGCAACAGTCGAGGAATTTTATAATTGTGCAGAGTTTCTTTAATTAGTAATTAATTATGTATGTTTGATGATCCTATGAGTACTAAGTTGTTTGACCTGAAATTCTGTTTTAGGATAGATATATCATATTCAACTTGATTATTTTTTAGTGTGAAGTGAATGAACTGTGATTATGAACTATATATATATATATATATATATATATATATATATATATATATATATATATATATATATATATATATATATAATGTTAGAAATATGTGATAAGATTGGTTGGTTTGTTTAGAGCCAATTTTGGAGGAAGTGGACTAGTAAAAACTTGAATTGGGAGTTAGGTGTTCAAATGGCCAGTTGGGATAGTCTTGATAAGTCGTTTGGGACTTGTTAGAGTCCTTAAGTTACTTGAAACTGTGCCAAAAGTGGTAGAATGCATATTGGGTCCATAGGTTGAGCAGTGGTAGATTTTGAAGTTTAATTTGGTTAGTAAACACTTTAGAATGAGGTTATGATGGTTTAGACACACTTGGTTAAGTATAATTCAGTATATAACGTGATTTAGGAGGATTAGAAGTTGGGGAAAATATCTCATATTGGTAAATTTTGGGGGGGTTGCATAATTCTTCAATTTGGTGCTATAGAATTATGCAAACTTGTTGAGCGACTCCACTCGCTCAGCGAGTGTTTGAAGGTCTAGCACAGTGTGTATGGTTTCGCCTAGCAAGTTGAATCATTGGGCGAGAAGGTTAAGGGTCTAGGCCATTGTTTGTGGTTTCGCCCTAGCGAATTGGGTCGTTGGGCGAGTGTTTGGGGGGTCTGGGCCACTGTTTGTAGATTCGCCTAGCGAGTGGGGTCATTGCATGAGAGGGTTGGGGGTCTGGATCACTGTGAGTTTATTGGCACAGCAAGCTAAGTCGCTGAGTGAGAGGTTGGGTTCTTGGATTAATGTTTTTTTATTCGCAGAACAAGCTGAGTTACTGAGAGAGAAGGTTGGGGTATGAGAGCACTGTCTATGTATTCGCATAGTGAGCTGGGTCACTAAGCGAGAGAACTCTGTGGTCGCCCAGTGAGTGTAGTCGTTGAGTGACTTGTTCAGGTCTTGGTTTACTCTTTCCTTCTTTGTTCTTGAATTATTTGAGTGATGCTTTGATTCATCTGGGAATGATTCATGACTATGTATGAGTGTAAATATGGATCAAATTCATGAGTTGAAATTCAAAGTGAAAGTATGATTTCAAAGTTATGTAGGTAATTTCTTAAAGTGAAATCTCTTGGTGAGATTCAAGTATGTTTAGAATGAATGCAGGGAGCTTAGTCTTGGGGGTTATCCTGAACTCTAATGGTCTTTCAATCTCAAGCAGAGAGGATTGACACATGTGGTGAAGAGTAGCAGAAGGTCTTAGTCTTGGGAGCTTCTAGTATGCTCCAAGGCATGGAACAGACTAACCTTGTGAGTGTGGTAGGGTGAAAACCCGTTGGCAACAACTTTGCAAAACAATAGAGGCCACTACAAGTGCATAACTCATCATAGCTCGACAATCATTTTAAGTCCGAACAGTCAAGTCTAGGTCATAACATGTTTAGGATGTTTGAAGTTAGTTGTTCTATATGCATGATTAAGGGTGTTTTGTATATTATATCAATGTATGGTTCTTTTATATTTAGTGTCAACACCCAATTTTGTCCGGGAAAGTAAATAATTAAAATTAAAGAAAAGGAGAATAATAATTAATGGTGAAAGAAGAAAATAACAATATTTTCAAACTTTAAAATATTTTTGAAATATTAGTTTAATATGGTAATAATTTGAATCAATTTTCTGTCAATAATTATAATCAATGTCTTGAATATTATTTGATTTATTTTTCTTGCAATCAAAGACCATTTCTTTTCCTATTTTGTCCATTGTCAATTAATTCAAATTTAAGGCAAGTTTGTCATAATATTACAATGTGAGTATATAAATACGCACCCTGTGAAAGAAAAAAAGGAGGGAAAAATAGAGAAGAAAAGACCTAGAGATAATAGAGATTGAAGGAGAGAGTATAGAGAAAAATAGGTTCTCACACATAAGGGTTCTGACCACAACAATCACTAAGGAAGCACTAGGAGAATTCCAGAAGATAAAAAGGTATGTCACCTCTACACTTTTTTTCTTTTTATCATACCTTGAGGTTTTTTTCCAAAGATATTATATTCTTTTATTACGCACAGATAATGTTTTCTTAAAATCATGAATTTTTGAATATAAGTACGCAATTTCTTTTCTTTTTTTTTCCACCATTTTTTTAAAGAAAAATATACAAAATATTTAAAACCAAAAATGTCATTTTTGTTAAACCAAACCTTTTTTTCGTACCAAAACTATGTGATCCTCGATTCTCCATCATGAATGGAGATACGTGCGAGCAAGGTCAATCCTTGTTGGGTTCACTTTTTTTTTTTAAACAAACTCACAAACTTTTTTCTAGATAAAGAATTACGCGATCCCTGATTTTCCATTATAAATGGATATACGTTGTCGGGTTCATAAAACAAAAAAAAATATTTTTGTTTCATAATAATTTCTTTTATTTTATTTTACTTTTATTTCTGGGGAAAATTAAATATTTTGGAAAACTACATTAATTTTATACGTTTAATTAAAGGTACTGCCTTTCGGCGGGCGCGGTAAGGTGTTAACACCTTCCTTATGCGTAACCGATTCTCGAACTTGAAAATCTGTTTTCGTAGACCAAATCTTATTTTATGGTTTTCCATAGTTTTTCCATAATAAATTATGGTGACGACTCCTAAAATCTTTTCTTAAACCCGTTTGTTTTCGGTTCGTCGTCCCGTCGTGATCCCGGTTGCGACATCTAGCTTACCCTTCTATTTGTACTTGTGTTTGTATGTGACTATGTTCCTTGTTTGACTATGATCATCCTATGGAGATGAGGTTTCTATAGAGCAGGCTCTTGATGAAGGAGATGATGCTGCTTAGATTTTTTTCTTCATGTCAACTTTGCAGATAGTTTTGTTTAGATCATCTTTATATAAAGTTTAAAATTTATTGTTCTTCTTTTGGATAAATGTAAGTTCCACTTTATATTATAGTTCACAATTATTCTATCATATTAGATTTGTGCTGAGTATTATATAATTAAATGCTATATGCTGAGATGTTACAAATATTTGATTCTATTTTTAGAAGAAAAGAGTTAAATTAAACTTAAATATTTCTAAATATCATATTATCTTCGTTATTAAGTTGTTAATACTATAAAACTATATAATGAAAATTCATTTCACTTATATTACTCTTATCTTATATGAAAAATTCATAATTTTCTTTTCACTAAAATTCATAATAACATTTTTCTATTCTTACCACCTCTTAATTTTTTCTATGTAGTTATAATATCATTAAGGTTTAAACCATTTAGTTGTCCCCATTTTTGGAAGGTATTCCCATTTTAATCCCCGTCTTATTAGAATCCCCAATTGAGTCCCTATAAGTGCTAATTTCAATCAATTAAGCCCCTACCGTTAAATTTAGGTAACGGGGTTAACTTTTTTGCACAGTTGGAAGGATGACCTGTTAATTTCTATAAACGTGGCCTATTTAGAGTTGAAACGTGGCATGAATTAGAGTTGAAATTGATTGAAATTAGCACTTATGGGACTCAATTCATGCCACGTTTCAACTCTAAATAGGCCACGTTTATAGAAATTAACAGGTCATCCATCCAGCTGTGTAAAAAAGCTAATCTCGTTAACTAAATTTAACGGCAGGGGCTTAATTGATTGAAATTAGCACTTATAGGGACTCAATTGGGGATTCGAATAAGACGGGGATCAAAATGGGAAAACCTCCCGAAAATAGAGACAACTAAATGGATTAAACCTATCATTAATTCAATCTATAATATAAATATTTATTCTCACCTTATAAATAACCATATTCATCTCATAGCACATGTCTCATTATAATTTTAATCATTACAAAAGTTTTATTCATACAGAGACAACTAACTTAGTTTAAAAGTGAATTGTATTAATCAAATATAACAATACATTTAAATAAGACATGATGAATATTTTAAATTAATAGGATAGTATAATTGTAAGAATCTAGAAAATAGAGTATTAGAATTAATAGGTGTTTTAAAATAATGAGACCGAATGTTTTAAATTTAAAATAATTCAATAATATAAATAGAATTTTTTAAACTCATTTCATTACTTAAAACACAAACTATCTCTCTAAAATTGTTTCAATTCTTTTCTCTCACTTTTCTCTACAATATTTGACTCATCTATCCTCTGTTTGACGATCACGAAGTTCGTAAGAGATCATAGTTGAGTAATTGTTAAGACTCCGGCAAGTGTATAAAATCGTATCAAGTAATAATAGACAATAAGTCCAAATATCATTTCCCAAGGGACTCTTAGGCCTAATCGTTTATGTGAATTGATTTCTTAAGACTTGATAAAGATTGAATTTAGGATTTGTAATGCAAAAACTAAAATAAACATGTAAATGCAAAAGCTTGATCAATTGACAGATAAAGATATAAGTGAATGGTGTTGCTGGGGTTTACGGTCTCATCCTAATCCACTCTCCTATATCTACTATTCTTATTAAATTCAACTTTATTATCAATGCTCATACAACTTTCTAATTTACTCTAACCCGATGTCTCGGCGTAGAGAGCCTACTTCAAATTACTAGTTTACTATATCTAGTCTCCCTAGTAATTAGTCATGCATTTCAGTGTACAGAAGCTTAAAGCAATTGACCGTCCTATTCCTATGTCTAGGTAATATTTAATAATCAAGAGAATTCCCCTCATGTCTAGATTTTCCTGTATGTGTCCATATCTACAAAATCAATGATCATGACATTGAATGAGTTAAATAATGCAAGCATGAAGTATAAAGAAGAAAACTCAAACTATTGATAACTAAAGTGTATGAATAAAATAAGAACTTCGATATAAGAGAGTTTCAAAAGGATTACATCGTTCCCCAACAACAAAGGGTTTAGTTCACCATTGTCATGGTGAAACTATATGAATTGAATGGAAAGAATGAAAGAGATAACCCTAGAATTAAAAGATTGAAGCTTCTGCATCCAAAATCCACCTCCAAGGAGTGAGAATGGTTGTTTTTGCGTCTTTTCTCCGCCAAAAGATAACCCTAAGGGTCGCACAAATCTATTTATAACCTATGAAAAATTACAGAAAACAGGCCCAAAGCAACTACAGCGCTCAACGCTGGTTTCACCTCTCAGCGGTAGGTGCGGCACTCAAGTAGGACGCTCAGCGTTCACGCCCAGGCATTTGGCAGTGTTGTCTTCAAGAAGGCCAACGCTCAGCGCTGGATCTGACGCTCAGCGGTGTGCGCGACTCTAACTTTTCCCCTCGGCGTTGGCGCTTAAGCGTCTGCCATTGGCTCTTTTCACAAAGCTAGCGCTCAACGCTGAAACTGGCATTGAGCGGTGGTTGCGATTCTTCCTTTGCACCTTTTTTCATCCTTTCTTGAGTCCAAATCCTTCCTACTTCGCTCTTCATCATTCAATTCTCATCTAATCTTGTCAAAACAAGGAAAACCAAGCATAATATCTCTAAAACCACCTTTGACTCTCTTGTAACCTAACTAAAGCAATTTGCATTATTTCAAGCTAATTTCTAAGTCATAAAGAATGTGTTATGTATCAAAAATTAAGTATGAAAATAACGGTTTTTAAACCGTTATCACGTATCAAGTAATATAAATGGTAAGATCAAGTATCGTTTTCCCTAGAGACTCATTGGCCTAGACAGTCATGTGATTTGTTGATTATTTAAGACTTGAGAAACGAAAATCGATGTTTATAATGCAAAACAAAAAATAAACATGAATGTAGTTGTTGATCAATTGGCCAAAAGAATACGCAGGGGAATGATATATGGATGAATTATGTTGTTGGGGTTTTGACACTTTATCATATTCACTCTCACGTATTTTCGAATTCAACTCCTTTCATTAATGTTAATGTCACTTTCTAATTTACCCTAAACCCGATGTCTTAGTGAAACGAGCCTACTCCTAATTACTAGCTTACAATGTCTTGTCTCCTTAGCAATTTATCATGCATTACATTCGCACAGAAGCTTAAAGGCAATCGGTCCTCCTATCCCTATGTCTAGGTAATATTGCTCCCGAGAGCATTTGCTCATGTCTAGATTTCCCCGTATGTGTCCATATCGAAAAAATCAATGATCATGGAATTGAATGAGTTAAACAAAGCATGCATAAAGCAAACAGGAAAAACCTTAACAATTAATAAAGTAAAGCATATATTATAACAAATCAATTCAATACATGAGAGTTTCAAAGGATTACATCGTTTCCCCAACAACAATGGAGGTTTAGTTCACCATAGACAAGGTGAAACTAGATGAAAATAATGAAAAGAATGAAAGATAAAACCCTAAAGTTGTAAATCAGAGCTTCTGCATCCAAAATCCGCCTCCCAGGGGTGAAGAGAGTGTTTCTGCACCTCTTTCTGTCAAAAGATATCCTCTCTGGGTCGTGCAAATCAATATATAGTTCATAAAAAATAGAAGAAATTGGCCCAAACCCAAGAGACTAGCGCTCAGCGCTGGATTGCTGCTCAGCGGTGGCTGCGGCACTTGATTTTTCCCTCAGCGTTGGCGCTTAGGCGTTGTCCAGAGAACTCCACCACGAGGTTGGCGCTCAGCGGTGGAATTTTGCTCAGCGCTACCTACGATTCCTCTTTTAAGAACTTTTCCTTCTTCTTTTGAGTCTAACTCCTTACTACTTCAGCTTCTTTCATCCAATTCATGTTAATTCCTACCAAAATAAGGAAAAACCAAGCATAATACCAATAATACTACCTTCAAATCTCTTAATCTCTAACTTAAGCAAAAAGCATGATTTTAAGCTAGTTTCTAAGTCATAAAAAGTGTGTTTAATATCAAATTTAAGTATAAAAATAATTGCATTTCAACCGTTATTAGTAATCTCTATTTCTATCCAATCAATTTCTATTATAGAGCAAGTAAGTTTTGACTTTTTTTTCCCTTTCGTTCTTAGTTTGACATCGTGTGATCTCTTATCGCATGTGTTTCATGACCTCTTTTCCTAGTTGTTTGTTAATCTGAGATCCTAAGGACTTTTTTTTAATCTCAATTTGGTGATTCGTAGGTGTTTCTAGAGTTCCTTTTGTGGTATGTGTTCTTAGAGCTTAGTAGGTTCGGTTTAAAGTAAGGAAAGCTAGTGTTTATGCTTAAATTTTTAATTTCCAAGTATGATTTGTGGTTATTTGTGTGATAGTATGATTTAATAGTTATTGAGATGCTTGTGCATTGTTCATTGTGTATGACAAGTTTAATTGATGGTATTATGCTTGAATGTATGGTATGATTATGTTTTGGATTGGATATAATCTTGTGAATGGTTGTTAGTGTGAATGTGATGGTATACAACTGGTGTGGTGGATAGAAATAAGGGAGTAAGTTGACTCATGGGCTGCTTTGGTCTAAAAAGGCTGTTTAGATTAGTGAGATTTTAAGGTAATGATCAAATGAGAGAAAATGAGTTTTTGTATGGTTTTATGTTCAATTTAGGGGTTTTGACTAGTGAGATTTTAAATTAGAAGGTATGTGCTAAAGGAAATAGTTTAGGGTTTGTGGTTGAGTCATTTATGACTTGTTCATGCATTTAGTTTATAGAACTTTGTGTTAAAAGGAGTATAAGTGAGTTTGGGTAGTTTAGAGTAGTCAAATTGGTTTGGGGTAGCTATTTTGAGTTAGAAATGTGTTTTTAGATGTATTACAGTGCTTAGAAGGTCCTAGGAATCAGTTTAACATGTGTGGAAAGTATCTAAGGTCCTAGTAGTGGTAATTCAAGTTTTGGTGCAGTGTTGAATGCCTCTATCAGAGCGCCTAAGCACTAGTTTCCAGCAGCTAGGGGGTTGAGCGCTAATTTTTGGGTGCTTGAACTCCACCCTTATAAGTCTTGGTTGGAAGGTTTGTGTTGTTTAGAGATTTTAGTTGTATTTGTTCCTGGTTTTTGGTTAGATGTTTAAGGTTTTATGTGATTTTTCTTGCTATGGTTATATGAATTTGTTTGTATCAAGGTGTGGTTGAATAAGAATTTCTTAGGTGAAATTCTCATGGATGTTTCAAGTAGCGTATTTGTTATTGTAGAAACTCATGCTTGGGTTTATCTTGACACTCTAATGGTCATCCATTCTCAAGTAGAGAGGGGGTGAGACATGTGGTGACAGTAGCCGGAGGTCTTAGTCTAGAGGTTTTACCTGACCTTAGGTGTGGGTTAACGGACTAACTTGTGTGGTAGCATGGGGTGGACCAACTATTTCACCACTACAAGTGCACAAACCGCCATAGTTCTACGATAAAACATGTATCTAGATGGTCTGAACACTAATTTAATATAAAATATTATATAGTAAAATAAACACACTTACGTACTTATAAGTAACATACATTACTTTTTCTTTCTTATATTATACATGTGTAGACATTGAAGTAGATCAAACAAAATCCCTATAAATATTATAGATTCAAGCTGATAAGAATAAGGTTTTAGAAGAAAAATCTCTATAGTAAGTTTTTTCTTCTTTTTGTCCTCCTTTCACCTCACCTAATGCAAGTTTTTGTTTCTTTTCAAAGTTGATTTTTTTTTTTAATTTTTAGTGAGAATGTTATTGATAGAGTAATTTATGATTATGTATTTGATTGAATAATTATATATTGTAACAAAATTGATTTTAATATTTTTGTATTAATTAAAAGTTGAAATTTCTAATGCGGATTTTGATTAAATAATTTTACTCTATTCTTCCTTCTTCTTGTATGTTATGATTGTAATTATGGTGTTTAATAGTTGAGACGGAGATAATAAATATCTACAACATTTATTTTCTCTGTCATAAAAGATGTTACAAACACATTTCTATATTCAAATCATACATTTAAGTGTAAATCGACTATAAATAATTATTTTTAAATTCTAATTTAGTGAAAAAATATTTAATATTTATTAACTTGCCCTAACAATAAAAGTAAAGAAGGCACAACTATTTTTATATATTTTTTCAATAATTTAACATAAATTTTGTTCGAAATTGTGAATGTTTCAAATCTACTAAAATATAATTTCATTTGGAGGTAGTGTAAACAATTTGCATACATATAAAGAGGACAAGTAGAGTTAATATCTATCTATCCCCACTCTTTAGCTACAATTATATATAAAGTGTGATACAAAATAAAATATTCAAATATTTTTTTAATCATTTTGCAAAAGGAAGTATAAAAGATAAAAGATAAAGCATTACAAGAAAGATTTTTCTTTTCCTAAAATCACATCACTTCTCGGAATAACTCATAATGTTTAAGTTTAATTAATAATTTGGTCATATATTATATTTTTAATTGTTTTTATCTTTATATTTGTTTTTAAATCAATTAAGTTTAAACATTTATTAAATAAAGTCAATATATTATTTTCTATTAAATTAGTGTTCACACTATTTATAGGATGATCAGATATCAGTTTAATAAGAGATTTGATTAATAATTTAGTTTTTATTTGTTTTTTTTACTATTAAATTTATATATTGTTTAAATAGAGACGTTTTTTTTTTCGTAAAATCAACATTAGTATTATTACAAGGTACATTTTTTTTTCCGACGATTCAATTTTATAATAAATATCGCTTCTTTTACATTTAAGATCTTCGTTTTTATCTATTGGATTCTCAAAGATAAACATATGACCTCAAATATAACTCTTGGATTCATCCCAAATTTGTGAAAAAACGAGGCTAATAGAAAAGAGATAATATTATTTTCAAATAAAAAGTATAAAAATTGAATTATATAAGGAACATTATTATCACCTCATTAATTTATTAACATAAGGAACCAATTGATTTTATTTAACAAAATATTGAAAAATTAAATTAAACTTTTAAAATAATTGTTTAACTTTTATAAAAGTGACTTTTTTATTACCTGTTTTCAAAAAAATTGTAAAATAGGATTTTAAAATTTTAAAAATACGACTTTCAAAATACGTACATCTTTCAAATAAGTTTTCCAACATAAAGTTATTCTGAACTCAAATATGTTAAAGATAATATTATTCAGTCATTTAATGCATTATCCAGAAATAGCTTGATAGTTTTATCCTTAAAAATATTGGATTAAATATGTTTTTAGTCCCTATACTATGGAGTGATTTTGGTTTTAGTCCATTTTCAAATTAAGATACAATTTAGTCTTTCAATTTTAGAAAACTCTGGTTTTAGTTCTTTTTATCAAATTTTTTCAACTTTATTTATTGTTTCAAGCACGTTTCTTAATTAACATCGAAACAAAAATGTATCAAACAAACAGTGTAAACAATCCAAATGCTATAATGAAATGTGTTTGAAACAACAAATAAAATTAAAAAATTTGGTAAAAAAGACTAAAACCAAAGTTTTTTAAAGTTGAAGGACTAAATTGTACTTTAGTTTAAAAATGGATTAAAACCAAAATCGTCCCAGAATATAGGAACTAAATACATATTTAACCCAAAAATATTTTGTGTGAAAACATTAAAATAGTAAGATATATTTAAAAACTTTTTTTTACAATATATTGTTTCTCTCTTTTTCCTTGCGTAGTGTTTTCTCTTTCTTCTTACCTTTTCACAGTTGCGATAGTGTAGTGACGAAGATGATAACGGTAACAGCACAGTATTGGTGCGATGCACTAAACAAAGGTACTTTAATCATGATAAGGGATGCAAGAAGCTGAAAAAAAAAATAATGATAATAAACATATTATTTTAACAACATTTAGATATGTACTATTTTCCTATTAATTTTAAAGTACATTAACACAATATCAAATAAATAATAAATTAATAAAAAAATAATATGTATACTGTGTTAAAATATTGTTCAAAAAATTTATGTTAAAATATTTTAAAAAAATAAAATAAATTCTTTTAAGAACACCTTTTTAATAATTTTTTAACAACACATACATTATAATTTGTTATTAATTTGTTTCAAATATTTTTTTAAATCTCTTATTATAAAAAAATTATTAAAAATAATTATCAAAAAATAATCAAAAAAAATTATACACGGATAAGGTCTCATCCAGCAACACGGACAGGTGCCGGTACACCGAACGTTCCACCGTGACGTGGCTTTTATGATCACATAATCTTGACACGTGTGCGTTGGTGAATTATACTATTTAGGATGCGAAAAATGGTAAGAGTTGAACATATTTATATATTCCTTTTCTCTTTGAAAATTTACATCAAGTTACACAATGATGTGATTGAGATCTTAGATTCAACCATTTGTTTTGTTCTTACTGGTTATTTATAAGTTGTTTATGACTGAAAAATGAGAAAAGAAAAACTTGTTGACAACATCTTTTCATCATCAAATTTCTTAATTGTAATTAAACACACCACTAAAATTAAATTAATAGTAAAAAAACTTAAATAATTTGTCTAAAACTACAGATTCAAATGCTATTGTCATCATTATAAAAATAAAAGCTTTTAATGTTGAAGTCAACCTCTATTTCAGAGCTAATTAATGTTGATAAATAGGCATATGATCCAAGCATGGTTCTTTTGTGTCAGCCACCTACCAAACTTGCCTTTTAAGATTTAACTAGTTTATCATTAAAATGTTACCCAACCACCATATTAGCCTAATACAATAGTTAATTAATATTAATAGCTTATATATTAATATAAATTAATACTTTAATATTAATTTGTATTATGGTATTTTGTTTCATTTTGGTCGTGCATAACTAATCCATCTCTTTTTTTTACCACTTTTCTTCTATTTCAATGATGAAGTACCAATATTAGTCATTAAAAACATTCCAAAATTTCATAACTAAATTAAATTACAACTAGGTTTGACCTTTTACATTCTCAGAATGTTTTGTCAAAATTCAATCCTCCCAATAGTTTATTGTATATGTATAATAAAATTTACTGATGAAAATCATTGTTTATATTTAGTATGTGAAATGATGTTCTTTTTTTAGTTAGAATAGTGTGTGATTGGTTGTTTTATAAGCTTCTTAAAAGAATGTGTATTGAAGATAAAATATTATTTATTTACTGATGAAGTATAACGTTGAGTTACATTATAAGGGTTGAGAAGAAATAATTATTAGGAAAATGATAGAATGTGTGAAATGGAGAAATAGTGATTAGAAAAATGATAGAATGTGTGAAGAAGTATAGATGGTAAAGATATTCCACTGAGTTGGAAAATGGCAAAGTATTATTAGTGATTATTTTGAAATTAAAAATATAATTTTATGGTTATCCAAAAGGAAAATTTTGATTGTGCAGAGTCAAAATGATTTAGCTTTTCAATTTTCCAACCTTTCAATCTTGTTTTTTCGTTTTTTTTCACTTTTGTCAAAGTTTAGAAAAACGTAACAGGAGTGAATGCTGATATTTTGGATATGTTTTTGTCAATATAAAGAAAGAAAAATCAAATTTTAAATGAAGTTATGTACAAATTAAATTGTAATCTGTAGGTAATAAATTAAGATATTATTAGTCAATCATGTTATAGTGAAAAATGTTTTTTATTATTTTACAAGTATAAAGTATTTACTAACTTTGTACATGGTTAATTTTTGTTAAAAAGTTTATTGGCTGATTTTTTGGGTTTATTTTTTTATTCATGAAAATTTGAATATAAAGGTCTCTATTTTCGCTCTGAATTTCAATTAAGTTTTTTTTTTTGAAATCTCAATTGGATTCTTATTTTTGTAAAATTGAAGCAATTAAAGGCCTACTATTTAAATTAGACAAACGACTCTTTCATTAATCTGACGTGGCATTAAAATTGAATTTTGTATTAAAAAATTGGATTGCACAGGTGTAAATTCAGATTTAAAAAAGGACAAAATGGACAAAATCTAAAAATTTAAGTGTAGCCCCTCTACTGAATTCAATCTTTCATTGGTTCCATATCTTCCACCAACCGAGATACTAACTCAAAATTACAACAAATTGTATTTTGTTCATACTTGCTTCACTGCTAAAAAAATCCAGAATTCCCATCATCAAATTTTCAAAAAAAAAGAAAATGAAAGATAAAGATTCAAAAGAACCAAGAAGAACCAAAAAAAAAAAAAAATCCAGAATTTCATCATCAAATTTTGCAATAACCTCATCCTCTGAAATCCCTTCAAAATGTGGAATGTCATCCTCTAGAAAGCTCAAAGTTGCAATCACAGCCCTTCTATTATTTCCACATGAAAATAAAATTCCAGCCATACTTCTTACAAGGGCCCTTACTTTTACACCTTCAGTGAGTGAAGAAAAATTATAAGATGGAACAGATAGACTTTTAAATGATGCACCCAGACCCTTCTGTGGCAGGCGTGGTACATATTTCAACTCATCACTGAAGAAAATGATGTGTTTAAGAACAAATGCTTGTATAGCTGCCAAAATGCCACATAGACCACTTTCATGCTGCACTGGCCTATTGATGTTACAGGATCAGAGCTAAACCATATTCCCTGGTTGCTCCACTGTGCAAGAATCCCCTTAGAGACTTCATTTCCAAACACCATAGAAAACAATTGATTTGCTTCTTCCACTGAAAGTTCCTTACTCAAATTCACACTCTTCAAACGCAACTCCTCTCTCCTCCCCAATTCACCACTTTTCTTCCCCGATGGCAATGATGATGGCAAAACCCTTACCGTCGTCGCTATCCGCTTCTCCGCCGCTGCCGCCATGAGCTCCCTCCGCTGGGTCTTAGACTCTGGCGAATCTTCTGACGATTCTAAAACCGCCTCGACGACGGCATCCTGCGGCTTGCTACGCTTTGTCTCCGTCGTCGCGCGTTGCATGCTCATTCGAATCGCCATTTGAAAATTTTCAAAAAAAGAAAATGACAAGAGAAAGATTCAAAAGAAAACCAAGAAGAGCTGTGAAACCTTGATGCAAATGATGTTGCGTTCATCATTGAGAAGGGGTTTTAGGGTTCTGAAGAAGAAAAGGGGTTTCTTCCTCTTCGCTCTTCCAATGGAAGAAGAAAAAGAATTTGTCCTTTTTGTCCTTGAATACCTCTGAATTGAACTTTGTTTAATCCATTTTTTAATATAAAAATCAATTCAAAATCATTTTTAATGCCACGTCAATCCTAAACCATACCACGTAGGTTAAACTTAAATGGTCGTTTGTTTAATTTAACGGTAGGCCTTTAATTGCTTCAATTTTACAAAAATAAGGATCCAATTAAGATTTCGAAAAAGAAAGGGACGTAATTGAGATTCAGGACGAAAATAGGAACCTACCGAGATATTAAACCTAAAACAATTTAAGGATTGCAAGTCTAATTTTTCTATTGAAATTCACTAGGCCAAAATATTATGAGGTGTGATTTCTATTTAAATAAAAGTTTAACTTTATTAAATTTCATTTAAACAATGAGTATCGCTAAAATATTGATTGGAAGGATTCAAATATATTAAGTAATGGTTAAATATCAATGAACTGTTAGTATAATGTTATTAATTTGTCACAATATATTGTTTATATGTGTAATAAGAATTGAGTTTATATATATTTTAAAATAATGAGACCAGTATTTTAAAGTTAAAATAATTTAATAATATAAATAGAATTTCTTAAACCCGTCTCATTATCTAAAGCACTAACTATCTCTCTAGAATTCTTTCTCTCCCTTTCCATTCTCTTCAAGATATCTGACTCATTGATCATCTGTTTGATGATCAGAAAATGCCTAAGAGATTATAGTAATGCAACCTTCATTATCTACCCATCAATTTCTAGTCTATAGCAAGTAAGTTTCGACTCTTTTTTTCTTTCGCTCTTGGGTTGAGATCATGCTTGGTGATTTCTTCTCGCATATGTCCTTTTGTCTCTTTTTCTAGTTCTTTGTTAACTTGAGGTCATAAAGACTCATTCCAATCATAATTTAGTGATTTGTAGGCGTTTCTAGGATTCCTTTTAAGGTTGGTGAGTTGTGTAGAGTTGTGATAGTTCCTTTTAAGGTAATGGAAACTAGTGCTTTCTTTTAATTTGAGTTGTCAAGTATGAAATGATAGTTATTAGTATGTGAGTTGAGTGTATGTTTAATTGTATGCTTGAAATGAGTATGTTAGTAGTAAGTGTGTTTGAATAATGGAATTTGGTTGAACGATTTTGGTTAGATGTGATTATTGACTTGAATGTTGTTGTTGTTGTTGTAAAATTGTTGGTGGTGAATTGGTTAATGTGTTGAATAGAAATGATATGGGCTGAGTTATGAACTATTTTGGTCTAAATATATTATAAGAAACTTAAAAAGTGGGGAACTTAGATGTTAATAGATTGGAACATAATCTTGAGCGGTTTAGAAATTTTAATGATAGATTGTGTATGATCTTTCATATTTGCTAAATTGAATGGTTATTTATCTATGCTTGGACAATTATGAGTATGAATATGATGAATGAGGTCATTATAATTTTTACATGAGAAACTTAAGAAGGAATGAGTTTCAATTGATGTTGGAAATGTTAAATATGAGTATGTTTCATTAATGAACAACTGAATGGTTGAATAATTAAATGTTGAGAGTTGTGGATTTAGTGTGTTCATGTGATGAGTATTTTTTTTTTGCCAAAGCAGTATTATTAACTGAAAATTTGTGTGATGTGATAAATTTTAGATTGTTATATCTTTATCCATGAATGATTTCTAAAAAATTTCCTTGACCAAATAAACTACTATTTTTTTAGTATTGTTAAGTTGCATTTTTTGGTCTTGATATTTTAAAGCTAGGAGCTTTGATTTCTGGAAATAAATTTGAGAAAGTCAGTGGGATTTTGAATTTTAGTGATTGTTTCCCTAATGTTATGATTCGTTTTGATGATTCTAAATGTGTGAAAAGTCTGGAAATGATGTTATAGCATGATTTTTGGGATATATTGTCTAGCCAATTTGTGTATGGGTGATTTATTGAGGGCATTGATATGTTTGTGTGTGAAAATGTAGTATTGTCGAATTGTGAATAATGACTAAATATGTTTGAGTTGAATGGATGAGGAGTTAACCTTTAACTTTTAATTTGTACAAAAGTTATATGATATAAATGGAAAAATCTACATCTCTGATGAATGTGAATGAGATGAGTATGGTCATTTTTTGTGATGGATTAATGTATTGTGATTGATAACGGTAATTTTTACCATTATCTGAAGTTCATTTTATAGACAAAATCAACTCCCATTTAGCTTGTAACTTTTGCCTAATCCTCTCTTTTATCTTGCTTTTTGTATATAATTATAGTTAGGTTACACTTAGGAAATATCATCATTGATTCCCTCATTTTGTAGGCCAATTTTGTGCTTTGGAAGAACATCAAGCAAATCAAGGCGCTAGGACCCCGAAAAATCACTAAAAGCATCAAAAGCATGATCTCATGAAGCTAAGATCATGCCCGGGCGCCCCCTCCAAGGTGCTGAGCGCCATCAATTCTGCAGAATTGGCACCTGGGTGTCCTCTTGTATGGGCGTTGAAGCACAAAAACATGCAACGAGAGTGGCATTCTTGACCTATTTAATGCTAACATGCAACGAGAGTGCCATCTTTTGGCGGTTGAAGCACAAAAAACATATTCTTGGAGCACTTGGAGCGAGCTTGGGTGTATGGGAACTCTCCCTTCTTCTTCCTTGGGTCTCTATCTCTTCCATTTTCTTCCATTGTAAGCTTGATCCCTCCATGACAATGGAAAGCTAACTCCATTTTTGTTGGGGGATTGATGTAACCACGAATCTCTTATGTAAATGCACTATTTTTAATGAATATAAACTTTTTTCATTGATTGTTAGTGTTTAACTCCTTCACTTAAAGCTTGATATGATTTGAGCAACCATGGCATGATTTTTGGTTTGCTTGATATTGGGAAATATTGTGTGAATCTAGAACTGGATTAAACACCTAAAGGAAAATGTATAGAAATAGAACTTGGACCTTTGGTTGTCTTAAATCTCATTTCTTAAAGCAGATGAACTTGTTAGGTTATCCAAGGGATTGAAGTTTAATAAGTAAGTTTAGGCTCTCTCTTCCAAGGAATTATGGCTAGAGTGTTTTTGTGGATTGACTTTACTAAATTGATGGAGAGGAGATGAAATTAGGTATGCACAAGAGTGAATTGGTGAAAACTAACATTAATAATGCCATCTCACACAATTTCTAGTCTATTCCATATTTCAAGTGTCTTCAAATACTAAAGTCCAACCTTGTATATTTGTAATTTTTTCCCTTTGCACATGTTTTGTAAATGGATGTTATGTTCTTAAGTCTATATGAGTTTTTAGTAGTGCAATTAACTAGTATTACACGAGTCTCTTAGGAAACAATACTTGGTCTTTCCATTTTATATCACTTAAACGGTTTGGTACGTTTTCAAATGAGTTGACAATGATTAGCAATAGGATAATAGGAGTGATATGTCTTTTCAGTTGTTACTAAGGAATGATTCTATATGATGTGTTATCATGTTGAATGTTGAAATGAATTATTTTAAGCAGTGTAGGTGGGTGTGCTTTGTTGTATGCTCTTTTGTGTTTCTGGTTAGCTCACTCTTGCTTGTTTGTGTTTTGGGTTTGTGCGACGATTGTATAAATCATGTTATTATACGAGAGAAAATGATATTGCAGAGGAAGCTGAACATGTGCAGAGATGAGAGATATTTTGGGAAAAATATTTAGGAATTTTCTTAAGGATTGTAATTTTAAATAAATGATATTTTAAGATGTATACTTGATTTTCAATATTTATGACGTATTATAATTAGTTTTGTCGAAGAAATTGAAATTTCAAATTTTAAGAAAAGAAATGAATGTTTTCCGAATAAACAGTGACACCTAGATCAAAGTGTTACAATATGGTCTTGAACATATGATTGGATGGATGTGGGGTTTGTAAGAGTTTGAAATAGAATTCTTAATGTTGGTATCAAAGTGTTGTTCATATGAATGTGGGGTGCTTAGTCTTAGGAGTTATCCTCACACTCTGATGATCATTCATTTTCAATTAGAGAGGAGTAATACATGTGGTGAGAGTAGTAGAAGCTCTTAGTCTAAGTGCTTCCAATGTGACCTAAGATGTGGTAAAACTAACCTTGTGAACATGGTAGGATGAAACTCATTAGCAATGGCTCTGTAGAGCGGTATAGGCCACCACAAATGCATGACTTGCCATAGCTCGACATTCATACTAAATCCGGATAGTCCATTATAGGTTTTTGACATGATTAAGATGTTTGATTTGCTTGATGTGAAATTAGATGCATGTATGGAATGTTATTATACGATGACTAATTCTTTTATCACTAACTTACCATATTTTATGTGTTCTTTGTTTGATTATCTTTATATACTTGTTTGGACGATGATCATCTGGTGGATGTGAGCAAAAGAAGATGATACGACTATAAAGTAGACGTGAAATGGAGATAGTCCAATTGCATAATAATTTTATTATGTATATGTTTATTAGTTATGTTTTCCTTCCGTGATTTTAGATAACCATTTTTATATATAGTTTTAAGTTTAATATTTTATATATAAAGTTTGTTTTTAGATGACTATAATGAAATTTTATATTCTATTTATTAACTGTTTTACTTCATTAATGATATGATATTTTTTTATAGTATTAATATTAATTAAAATAAAATGTTACAATTTGTATCATTTATTTTTATATAAATAAAACTTTATCTATCTAAATATAAAGAGAGAAAAAAAAACTAGCTATCTTTTATGATATTACAGTGAATCCGTTTAAACTTAAAAACAAAGCACAAATAAATGTTCTTAAACAACAGTTTAAAAACATTTTCTATTAAGAAAGTATTTTTTCTTTCAAAAAAAATTCTAGAAAATTCACCCTGTGGTTATTTAGTTGAAAATGAATAAATAAATAAATTATAGTAAGAAAAATTAGCCACACCGTTTGTGCCCCTTCAATGATTTTGACAATTATTTTCTAATTGTTAAAAATGGGTTTTATTTTTACAATAATAGTTTAAACAGTTCAAACATGATAATAATTGATTAAGAGGACCAACATAAATTTCATTATCCATTTCATAATACGAAGAATAGGATGTGACACATATGTATAGTATTTATCCATAGTATCCATCTAAAATAAAAAAATAAAAAATAAAAGTGTTCTGTTATTTATTTGTGTTTATCTGTTAGTATCTTCATAAAAAAAATATTTATGATTTGTTTACTAGTCAGTATATATGATATTATATTTTGAAATAAGATTATTTCGAATATAAATTATTAACTACAAAATATAATCTAAATAATTTACATAATACAATATAATAAGAGTAATTAAATAAATTACACTGTAAAATATAAATTTTAAATTTATAAATTTAAATTAAAAATAAATATACTAAAAACAAAATTAAATAATTTTGTCAAATATTATTGTTTTTCTATTATTAACATTATTATTTTAGTCATTTAATTTTAAAAATATTTAAATACTGCTTTCTAATATCTATAATTATTATACATGTTTTTATTGAATGTTGTAACGGTTGGAAAACAGGTAGTTTTTTTTCTTTTTTACATCAAGAGGAGGAGGGGGAGGTGAATTGGTGTTTTATCAAAAACAAAGTCTTTTCACAATCTTGAAATCAAAGTATGAAACTTTTCAATCTTTCTTGAAATGCAAGTAATGAAAATTCATATGCAGCAGAAAAATGTAGTTGACTGCGTTAAATGTAAAGTCGATTGTAAAGTAAAAGTGCAGGGATAGAGAAAAACAAACACTAGTTTTTATACTGGTTCGGCCAACAATGTCTACATCCAGTGTCCTTCCAACCTAGGAAGAAAATGCACTATAATGGTTGCGGTTTTTACAACAAGGAATTTATAGAAGACCTCCATGTCAAAAATATAAATCTCCTCTCTAACCCTTAACCAAAATATAGGCAAAAACAACAACAAGAAATGCAGTAAGATATCCCCTCTTCTGCAATCTGTCAACCACTCTGAACAATCCCTCATAG
The DNA here is from genome assembly GCF_000741045.1 of Vigna radiata var. radiata. Taxonomy (NCBI): domain Eukaryota; kingdom Viridiplantae; phylum Streptophyta; class Magnoliopsida; order Fabales; family Fabaceae; genus Vigna; species Vigna radiata. Next base: position 636,982 of record NW_014542360.1, on the reverse strand, counting down.
TAAACTATCCCTTGTAATCACAACAGGTCCAAAACCAGCAGTCTTTACGGATGCCAAGCCAGAATCAGAGCAGCAGTCTTCAAGGATGCCAAGCCTCAATGTGATCAAACCAGAAGCACCTTCTTTGTGCAGAATATGATCGAGCAATGTGTGCGCAGTCAGCCTTCCTTTGAATCTCTTTCAAGAAAGATCACCACCGTCTTCTTGGAGAATTCTTGGAACTCTCTAACTGGAGAATTGAATCTGAAACAGAAATGAAAATGTTAGATCATCAAAAGTCTCTGAACAAAATCGTGTTCAGCCTATTTATAGATTTCTGTTAAACAGATAGTCTGCAGTCGAATATGCTACTAATATAGTCAACTGGATTATGACAGTTATAACATTCAGTCAAATTGGTAGCATATAGTCAACCAAAAATAAAACACATTTAACAGAGTTGACCAAGTAATCAATGCTCACACTAGTGCAAAAACGTTGTTTAACGTCGCCCAATAGACGTCTGTTTGTTGATAATCCGACGTATATGAGTGGACGGTGGCATTATCGTAAATAGCTTGGTAACGTAGACGTCGGTTTCCAGACAACGCGACATCTATGATATTGTAGATGTCCCAACTGTTGCAAACAGACATCTAATGGCCTGAGGCAGGTCAGAAGACAGTCCCGTGACGTCGGTGTTCACGGGGGGCCGACGTCTATAGGGCCGCAATTAATGCTTTCACTTAATTCCCAGGCTCTTAGACGTCGCTTAGTCAACAGGCAACGTCTACGGCCTGAATAAAGAAGGCAGGAAGATAAAAAAAATCTTCAATTTAGACGTCGGGGATCTGTACACGCGACGTCTAAGTGCCTGTAATTAATTAAATTCACCAAATTTGAGGGCCATAGACATTGGCTAGAAGGGGCACCGACGTCTATGTGCCTGTAAGTAATGATGTGCATCATTATAGACGTCGGCGCCCCATCACAACTGTCGTCAACATCCCTGACAGGAAATCAAATGTCAATCGTTTCAGCTTCCTAGACGTCGGTTCCCCTTGTGACCGACGTCTAGTGGGATTCAAAAGGTCAGTTGAAATGTTAACTTGGACGTCGAATTAGTAATAGAACTGACGTCTATAGTCATATAGACGTCAGCTATCTGGAGAACCTGACGCCCAGTTTCATTTTAAAAAGACCGCAAACTCTTCGCGGCATTCAGTTTCTTATATCTTCCTCTTCCTCTTCTCCTTTCTCTCTCGCAACACTCTTCTTTTTCTCCCTTTCGGCACGTCTTCTTTTTGTTGCGGCATTCTATTGTTGTTTCTAATATCTTTATCGTCTTCCTCCTCTCTTTTTCTCTTTTGCGACATTGCATCCCAGGTGCGTGGTTTTTTTTTATGCTTACCGTTTGTTTAGTCTTTCATCGATTATCTTCTGGTTCAACTGCTTAAAATTTGCTTTCTTTGTGTTGTGTTTTAGTGCAATTTTGTTCCTTTCTTGGGATAACGAAGTAACACATTCTCCCTTTGCTAGCTGCCTCCCGGAAATAGCGGCGTCTTTTGAATTTCTTTTGATCGTTTCAACCCAAAAACGACCCTGGGTCGTTGTCTAGTTTTCATTTCACCGTGATTTTTTCCTCTTGCGGATGCAAAATGAAACTAAGCAACCACCCAGGTTCGGTTTTGGGTTGAAGGGACCATAAGAAATTCAAAAGACGCAAGCTTTTTTTTTTGGGAAACTAGCAAAAGGAGATTGTGCTACTAGGCTATCCAAAGACGGGAACAAAACTGCACTAAAACACAACCACTGTATTAGACGTCGGTTAATGCAAAAACCGCCGTCTATAGTGACTTTAGACGTCGGTCTTTGTCATGTTCGACGTCTATATGTGCTTTTCGACGTCGGTTAATGCATTATTCGATGTCTAATTAGTGTCTTTAGACGTCCATTCGAACCAGTGCCGACGTTTATTGATGTCGTTCGTGGGCACTAACTGACGTCATTATAGACGTCTGTGGTTAGGATGTCGAACGTCCCATTGGCGTCACTGGTTTAGACGTCGGTTTAAGATTAGACGTTAAAAACCTAAAATAACTGATGTTAAACAGCGTTTTTACACTAGTGTCAACTAACTTTTAAAAATATAGTCGTTGGAGCGCAAAAGCATAACAAAATTTCAAACCAGACAAATAATACAGTTGAATGTGTGAAACACAAAGTCGACTTCAATATGCAAAATATTTTGAAATTCTTTTCTTCTCAAAATATCACAGAGCATTGATTCTCAAAATCTATACAAAGATTTTAGTATAGTCGAATCTATTAATAATGGAGTCGACTGCACTATAACTTTGTCACACAGTAATAAGTTCATAAAAGTGCTTGTGGTTTTTAACTTTAAAACATATGCAATAAAACATATGTAATGATGCATTGACATAGCACATAAAGCACATAAACATGTTTAGCAGATATATCAATCAATTAACATAGGAACATGTAACACAATGTATAAACATGTTCAACAGATATAACAATCAATCAGCATAAGAACATGTAATTCATCAACAACATGTGTGTGTTATTAAGCAATGTGTTGTCATCAGCAAAAACTTGATTGATATAGAAATTGTGTTGTCAACAATCTCAACAGTAACTATAGATAGAGTTTTGTTTAATTAACCACTTAATAACATGTAATTGTAACTTTAATTTTAAAGACAGATAGTATAACTTATTTTTAAGGATATTTTTTATTTTTAATTGGCAAATTATACCATGCTTTGAGGCATACTGGAAGCTCCTAAGACTAAGACCTCCTACTACTCCTCACAACATGGATCAATCCTCTCTATATGAGAATGAAAGTCCATTGGAGTGTCAGGATAACCCCCAAGACTGAGCTCCTGCATTAATTCTAAACAAACTTGAATCTCACCAAGAGATTTCTACATTGAAGTTTACATTCACCACTTTGAATCACATACATTCACCATTTTGGATCACTACACACTCAATCACACTTCACTTAATTCAAATCAAGACAAAGAAATAAAGAGTACACTATACTCAGACAATTCACTCAGCGCATCATTTTGCAAAGCGAAACCAGGAGTTTCTCGCATAGCGACTCATCTCGTTGTGCAAATTAACTCGCAGAGGTACCGGACCTCAACCCCTTGCATAGTGCCCCTATTTCGCTATGCGAAAGCCCAAATAGAGACCAACCCCCCACCCAAACACTCGTTGTGCGCCCCCTCTCGCTATTCAAGTTAAACTAGCAGTGATCCCAGGCCACCACCAATCGCACAACGCCCAAATTCACTATGCGAATCATCAAGAAGAAAGCAACCCTCTCCAACTACTCACACAACACACAAACTCGTTGTGCGAATGACCAAGCAGAGAGCATCTCGCTACGAGGACTCGTTGTGAGAGACCATTCGCTCAATGAGTCTGCATAATCTGCAAAATGAAATTCTACGGAATTATGCAACTCAGACACCATTTACCAATTCTAACTATTTTTTCCAACTTCTAACACTCCTAGATTATGTTATATACCTAATTAGACTCGACTAAGTGATTCTAAACCTTCCTACTATCAATCTAAAGTGTTTACAACTCAATTTCTACTCCAAAACATCAAATTTCCCAACTTAGGGACCCAAATCACAATCTACCACTTTCAACATGTTTTTTATTATTTTGGTGACTCAAACAAGTCACAATTGACTTACCCAAACTGTCCCAACAGACCAATTGAGTCCTTACACTAGTGCAAAAACGCTGTTTAACGTCACCAACAAGACGTCAGTTCGAGGGAAACCCGACATACTTGAGTGGACAGTGGCATTTCTGTAAATAAGTTGGTAACCTAGACGTCAGTTTCGAGGGAAGGCAACGTCTATGATATTGTAGACGTCTGCTATGCCATACACTGACATCTAATGGCCTGAGATAGGTGAGAAGACAGTCTATTGACGTCAGTTGTAATGGGGGGCCAACGTCTATGGGGTTGCAATTAATGCTCTTCACCTGATTCCCAGGCGCTTAGACGTCATGTAGTCAAAAAGCGATGTCTATGGCCTGTCCGGAAGGCGGGAAGACAAAAATGTCTACAATTTAGACGTCGGTGTTTAAGGGGAGAGACGTCTATGTGCCTGTAATTAATTATGTTCACCAAACTCGAACGTTGGGGAGAGACGTCTATGTGCCTGTAATTAATTATGTTCACCAAAATCGGACGTCCGGTAGAAGGGCACCGACGTCTAAATTATTATAGACGTCGGCGCCCCTTCACAACTATTGTCAACATCCCTGACAGGAAATGAAACGTCAATCAGTTCAGCTTCTTAGACATCGGCTCCCTTTTAAACCGTCGTCTAATGGGCATTCAAAAAGTCAGTTTATATGTTAACTTGGTCGTCGAATTAGTTCAATAACCGACGTCTAGGTGACTACAAACGTCAGTTTCTGGAGCAACCGACGCCTCATTTCATTTTAAATAAATCGCAGACTCTTCGCGACATTGCAGTTTCTGATATCGTCTTCCTCTTCTCTTTTTTCTCTTGCGGCACCTCTTCTTTTTCTTTCTTGTGGCATTGCATTATTGTTTCTGATAACATCATCGTCTTCCTCCTCTCCTTTTTCTCTCTTGTGGCAGAGCATCCTAGGTGCGTGGTTTTTTATGGTTACCGTTTAACCTTTGTCAGTCTTTCATCAATTATCTTTCGGTTCAACTGATTAAAGTTTGTTTTCTTTGTGTTGTGTTTTAGTGCAGTTTTGTTCCTTTCTTGGGTAACGTAGTACCACATTCTCCCTTAGCTAGCTGCCTCTAAGAAAAAGCAGCATCTTTTGGATTTATGGTGACATTTCGACCCAAAAATGAACCTGGTTCGTTTCCTAGTTATCGTTTCACCGTAATTTTCCCTCTTGAGGTTGAAAATGGAACTAAGCAACAACCCAGGTTCGGTTTTGGGTTGAAATGTCATTAGAAATTCAAAAGACGCAAGCTTTTCTTTTGGGGAAACTAGCAAAAGGAGAGTGTGCTACTAGGTTATCCAAAGACAGGAGCAAAACTGCACTAAAACACAACAACTGTATTAGACGTCGGTTAATGCAAAAACCAACATCTATAGTGACTCTGGACATTGGTTAGTGACATGTTCGAAGTCTTTATGTGCTCTTAGACGTCGGTTAATGCTTACTCTGACGTCTATATAGTGCCCTTAAACGGCGGGTTAGGCCTATATCGACGTCTTGTGACGTCGGTCATGGCACTAACTGACGTCATTATAGACGTATGTTGAATGTATGTCCGACGTCCCATTGACGTCACCGGTAATGACGTCGGTTGTTTAATAGACGTTAAAAGCCCAAAATAATCGATGTTAATCAGCGTTTTTCCACTAGTGTTAACTCCAATTTCTCAATTTCACTAGCTCACTTCCTCTAAATTAGCTTTAAACTAAAACCACTTGTGCTTATTCACAACCAATCACTACTAACATAGATTTAACACTTCCCGTGCATCTAAACAGTCCAATTATCATCCAAAACACAGTTCATTCTCAGCAATCATCAAGTATATATTCAAGAGTAAAATTCAATAGTCATCAAACACTTATTTTCTACCAATATATATTTCAATTCAATGCAACTAGCACAAGGATCATACAAACACACAACATACAAATATATGATATTCAAAGCACTCTAGCTTCTCTTACCTCAAAGATAAATTGTCCAACTCACAAAATTACTCCTACAGTGCCTTGCACCGCAAGGAAAATCAACAAAAACCTACAACTCACTGATTGGTGATAGAAAACAACTCTTAGAACCTAAGTTGAGTTGAGAATTGGAGAGAGAAACTACTATACACATGTAGCAGAAACAATTGCATGATCAAAGTTCAAGAACGTATGGGAAAAAGAGGAAAACGACTTATCGACTCAGAACAAGAAATTGATCAGTCTAGATTGTTATGCTTGGCGCCAGGATCGTCTAAGTACTTCCTGATCATCAATCAGCAACTCCAATTGTGTGGAAAGCTAGAGAGAAAGGAAAGAAGAGAAAGGAAACAATGTTTTAGAAAAATGGTATATATTTAGATAATGAACCGAGCTTTAGAAATTTCTATTTATATTATAAGATTATTTTAAAATAAAATACTTGTCTTATTATTTTAATACACCTATCTACACTAATAATCTATTTTTTAGGTTCTCACATAAATAACTTTTGATATTTATTTTGTTGTTCAGTTATTTATAGGGGTGGGCAAACTGCCCACAGTATACTGCACTATAAAAATTTACAGTTAACTATAAACTATTTCAACAAAAACTGTACTGAACTAAAATATAGTTCAGGGTAATTGAACTAAACTACTTTTTAATTCACTCGTACTGCATTGCATTACAGTTCATTTTGCCTCGGAACAATCTTTCTCTCCAAACTGAATCCAAAAATATTGGGCATTTTGACTAGTGCCAAAGGGTCCCAACCTAATCCAACAACCCAAAATCTCATGATCTCATTAATTTTATTTTTGGATACCAATATTAACAGAGATGCTTCTTGAACAAATCAAAAGTCATTTCCTCATACCAACCCCACATCTCAAAGGCATCAACTTTCGCGTCCCACCGCGGTTTATTTTTACTGTGGGAGTGAAAGAAGAAAGCATGGAAGCGGTACAACTGCTGGCATTGCGGCTGCGCACAGTTTCGGTGGCGGCATACCTCTTTCGAAATGCCGTCGTAATGGGCGGCGATTTTTGCAGCAGCACCACCACCACCAGCACGAGCATGAGCGGAATGGCAGGGAAGAGGATGAGCTCTGGTTCGGGATGGTTGAGGGGTATCGAATCTAACATGCAACCTTGAGAGCGGTTTGTGGTAAGAAGCCAAAGGGATGGGTGACGACAAGACGGACGACAGCGGGATGGTTAGCTGTAGGAAGAAAAAGGGCAATGGACCTTGGCAAAGAGAGATTCTGACGAAGAAAAAGTGAAGAGAAGCATACCAGTTAACCAGTTAACTGTACTAAAATTATTAAGTTTCAGTTTTTTAATCTGAACTATAAAATAATTTAATCAGTTTTTAGTAAAAATAGTTCAATTGTTTTAAGTATAAAGCAAATCGTTTAATGAACTATGTCCACCCCTAATTATTTACTTCATATGTTTAATTTTATAGAAGAGATTTGCGGATGTATTTGTTTTAAAAATAGCAGTGTGGGTTTGATAAATTTCACAAACATTTACTAATATAAACCAATTTTATTTTATAGAAAGATGTTGTTAAGTTATATCCTGATATATTGAAAAATTACTTAATTTATAATTTATTAACAATCATTAATATGGATCATTATATTATTGCGTCTTTTTCATCCCATGTCATCAAAATATTTTAATTCTAAAGTTAGTAAAAATAACATTAAATCATTATTTTTAACCAATAATAGATAAAAAAATACTAAAAGAATACATATTAATTTAAACTAGAAAGACGCCAAATCTTAATTTATTTAAATTAAATCTTACAATTTTTTTGGCAGGAATTGGTAATCACGTTTTTCTTATTCGATTATAAATATTTTCTTTTTAAAATTTTAAAGTTAAATAGATGTTAGCCATTTTTGTAGAAAAACTTAAATGAATTTCAATAAATATTATTATTTTTATTATCCTCTATTCAAACTAAAAACTTAATCATCTTCACAATATTTTATTATACAAACTACTAAGTAACATTTCAAATTTTCTTTCAAAGCTAATAACAATTAATACATATAATATAAAATAAGAAGAGATAATAAAAAGTATGTAATATTATAATTAAGTTTTATTACCAATATTGTTAAAAAAATTATCATGAACTGTTGATAACTAAGATAAAACTGTGCTAATTTTATTTATTTTAAATTAAGAAAATGTGTAATAAATAATGTTATTATCAGATGAAAAGGAAATCCATATCCATTGAATTGAAGTGCGGCAAAATGCTGTAACTTGGACACCGATGTCTACTGTAGCTACTTTACACATAAAAAAAAACAAATGGATTTATTTATTTATTTTTCATTCTAGAAAAACAAAAAAAGAAAAAAAAAATTCTATCCATTGAAGTTGTAGTTGTACAGTGACCCCTGCTATAAAATATTACCTCTTCTCAATCTTCTTCTCCTTCACTCTCAATAACTCACTTTCTCTCTCTCTCTGTCAGTTCGTTGCAACGCAAAGCAGCAGAGATTACACCCTTTCCGTCACTGTGTTTCATATTCTCTCAGATCAATCTCCGCTGTTAACTTGCCGTCAAATTCTCACCGTCACCTTTTCAAGGTCATCATCTTCAGCTTTTCTACTCTCTTTTTCTTTTCTAGGTCTATAATTTGAGTTGATTTTTATTTTATTTTATTTTCTAAATTCTTATTAATCCTGATCCTTCGCGTTTTTGCTTTTATTTATTAATAGACTCTTGTGCTGTTATTTTATTTTATTTTTTTGTTTTGCAATTTAGTGTTATTCTTAATTATATATTGTAACTTTGATTTTTCAGATTATTGAAGCATGGTAATGTGGTGATTGAGTATTAATAGCTTAAATTTGTTTAAGGTGTATGTCTCCCTTTTCTTCAATCTATCATTATTAGTTTGCGGTTGTTTCGTAGAGTGTATTTTCTCTTATTCTGGTTTATTTTTTAATATTTATTTTTGAAGTTTTTATTTTTATTTTTTTATTTTTTTTTTTTATGGATTTCAGCTTCTTGGGGTTCACAGGAATTTTTCAACACTGGTGTTATGTGTGCCTTCCGTGTTTTCCATTTGTCTCTTTGTTTCTATTTTAAGACATGCTATTGTCCTCTACAGCATAAAGCATTTACCCTTCGGCTAAAAAGAATCTCCACCAATGTATTTTGGTTTAGTTTTTTTGGCCCGACGTGTATTATTATTTGATTGTAGTTATCCAATTTCATCAAGCACAATCATGGCTTCCCGGTTGTCCTTGTTTTAGGTTTGGACTAGTTCAAACTTGTTTCTAATTCATTGAAATCTCAAAATTCAACAGAGTTCAAACTTGTTTCTAATTCATTGAAATCTCAAAATTCAAGAGAGATCTTCCGTGTTGCTCGTTGCTAACTTTACTGGCTTTGTTGTTTAGCTTTGGAGTCAATTTCTAAGAATGGGTGCGTATTCAATTGTGTCTGCAACCTTTGTGGAATATAATTTGTGTGAATTGATTTTATTATTATTATTATTGTTATGAACTACCTGTGAATGTATGGCTATGGAAAATGAATCCACTGGATTCGTCATGATTCGAGATGTACCTTAAACAGAACAGTTAAATTATTGACAGAATTGAAACTCTTGTTTAAAAAACACCTCCTCTACCCATTCTTGTCATTGCAGAATTATTGATCTAGAGTCCAACAATTGTGTTCTAATTTCTAGTGTCAATAACGATGAAGTGCTTCAATTATGTTTATATGAATGCGTGGCTTAGATTGAATTTGTGGAGATAATGTTCCCTTTTGGTACGTAGTGAAGTCGGCATGTTCCTCAATCTGGTGAAAAAATTACATCATGCATGGTTAAGATTTTATTTTTGGACTTGCTTTCCAGGGTTTACAAATATGGTTATTTGTTCATTTGCTTTACTTTTCTTTGTGATTGGGGAGCCTAGGGGTAAATAAATGTTACTCCTACTTAGTTATTGTTAATTGCTAGCGGAATAATTACGTTTTGTTTTAAGCAATTCTGATGACCCTTTTAATGTTGTCCAAAATGATTATCATTAGAAGCATTCATTATAGTTCGCATTCCCAGATGAATTATTGTAAGGCATCTTCTGCCGCTTATTAGTCAATAGTCCATAATCTGAACTGCCTTGATCATCAATTCATCATAGTTATGTGGAGAAAATCTTATTCGGTGTTATGTAGCCTGGAAACCTATGTTTTAAGTTGCAACTTGTTATTGTGGGCATTGTTGAATTGTTTATCAACTATTATTTTGACACAATAGAAAAAAGTTTTGCTAATTGCTATTGTTCAAGTGCCTTTATAAACCGAAGCTTCCAAACGTGCCTGGAAAGATTCACAAGGGCCAATAGTAGTAGATAATTCTGCCAATTACTGTTAATATTTTGTAGGATACCAGTTAGAATATGTGTTTCTTCTTATAATATATTTATTAACTGACTTTTGTGTGTGAATTCATACTATTCAAGGCATTAAAGAAAAGACCTTGGATCATTCATGGCATCAAGATCATATGCTAACCTACTAGACTTAGCTGGAGGTTTACTTGATATTCCTCATTCACCAAGAAGTATTCCAAGGATTATGACAGTTCCTGGAGTTATTTCTGACCTGGATGCTTCTGGTAGATACGATGGGGATTCCGATGTTAGTTCTTCTGGCTACCGGGAGCGTAAAATCCTTGTGGCAAACATGTTGCCATTGCAGGCTAAGAGAGATGTAGACACTGGTAAATGGTGTTTCAGTTTGGACGAGGATTCAATTCTGTTACAATTAAAATATGGTTTTTCTTCTGATACTGAGGTGATCTATGTCGGATCCCTCAAGGTTGAAATAGAGGCCCATGAGCAGGAAGCTGTTGCTCAGAAACTACAGGAGGACTTTAATTGCATACCTACCTTTTTACCCCATGATCTCATGAAAAACTTTTATCTTGGCTTTTGCAAACAGCAGCTCTGGCCTCTCTTTCATTACATGCTACCTATGTTCCCTGATCATGGTGAACGGTTTGACCGCACGCTTTGGAAGGCTTATGTTTCTGCAAACAAAATATTTGCAGACAAGGTTATGGAAATAATCAATCCTGATGATGATTATGTTTGGGTTCAGGACTATCACTTGATGGTTTTGCCTACATTCCTGAGAAAGCGGTATAATCGTGTTAAACTTGGATTCTTTCTTCACAGTCCGTTCCCTTCATCTGAAATTTACCGAACTTTGCCTGTAAGGGATGAAATTCTGAGGGGCTTGTTGAATACTGATTTAATTGGCTTCCACACATTTGATTATGCTCGCCACTTTCTCTCTTGTTGCAAAAGAATGCTAGGTCTTGACTACGAATCTAAACGAGGACATATAGGACTTGATTACTTTGGGCGTACTGTATTTATCAAAATTTTGCCTGTAGGCATTCATATGGGTAGGCTTGAGTCTGTATTAAATCTCCAATCTACGTCAGCTAAACTGAAAGAAATTCAGGAAGAGTTTAAGGGTAGGAAGGTGATTCTTGGTGTTGATGACATGGATATCTTTAAAGGCATTAGTCTGAAGCTTCTAGCTGTTGAGCAGCTGCTGGAGCAGAATCGAGATTTGAAGGGCAAAGTTGTCCTGATACAAATTGTGAATCCTGCTAGGAGTTCAGGAAAGGGTGTTCAGGAAGCAAAAAGGGAAACATATTTAATTGCCCAGAGGATTAATGATACTTATGGCTCAAACCATTATCAGCCAGTTATTCTCATTGACCGTCCTGTTCCTCGTTTTGAAAAGAGTGCCTATTATGCTGTAGCGGAATGTTGCATTGTTAATGCTGTGAGGGATGGTATGAACTTAGTCCCATACAAGTATATTGTCTGCAGACAAGGAACTGCACAGATGGATAAAGCTTTGAGTAGAAAAAGTGATTCTCCCCGTACGAGCACGATAGTTGTGTCTGAGTTCATCGGTTGTTCTCCTTCTCTAAGTGGAGCAATCAGGGTCAATCCCTGGAACATAGACTCTGTGGCTGATGCTCTGTATTCCGCTGTTACTATGAATGATTCAGAGAAGCAATTGAGGCACGAGAAGCACTATCGGTACATCAGTTCTCATGATGTGGCGTATTGGGCACGCAGCTTTATGCAGGATTTGGAGAGAGCATGCAAAGATCATTACACCAAAAGGTGCTGGGGAATGGGTTTGGGCCTAGGATTTAGAGTTGTTTCTCTTTCTCCTGGTTTTAGAAAATTGTCTGTTGATCACATTGTTTCAGCATACAAAAGGACTGGTAAACGAGCCATATTTCTTGATTATGATGGTACTATCGTATCAAAATCTTCTATAAACAAAACCCCCAGCTCTGATGTCATATCCGTTCTAAATGATATGTGTAATGATCCTAAAAATACCGTCTTCATTGTGAGTGGAAGGTCAAGAGATTCTTTAAGTAATTGGTTTAGTTCATGCAAAGAGATTGGACTTGCTGCCGAACATGGATACTTTTTAAGGTATTTATTTAAGTTCTAGAAATATTTGGTATCATACTTTGAACACCCCCTCACCTCCCTTCCTGCTTTCCTTCCTCAAAACAAAACAAAAAAGCCTGACTCTTCATTTTGTGGTTGCAGGTGGAATAAAGATTCTGAATGGGAAACCAGTCACTTGTCTTCTGATCTTGATTGGAAGAAGATTGTGGAACCTGTCATGCAATTGTATACGGAGGCAACTGATGGATCTAATATTGAAACTAAGGAAAGTGCTTTGGTGTGGCATCATCAAGATGCGGACCCTGATTTTGGCTCTTGCCAGGCCAAAGAATTGTTAAATCATCTGGAAAGTGTCCTTGCTAATGAACCTGCAGTTGTCACCCGGGGCCAGCATATTGTCGAAGTCAAGCCACAGGTACAGTTCTTTAGTTTTCTATATTAACCCCAGGTTAAGCTTCATTGGACTTATCAAAGTCTTCCTCTATTATCTGCAGGGCTTAAACAAAGGCTTGGTAACTGAAAAGATTCTTTCCACTATGGTTAATGGTGGTAATCCGCCAGATTTTGTGATGTGCGTGGGAGATGACATTTCCGATGAAGACATGTTTGAGAGCATATTAAGGACAGTTTCATGCCCATCATTACCGGTAGTTCCAGAGATCTTTGCCTGCACTGTTGGTCAGAAACCCAGTAAGGCCAAATATTATCTGGATGATTCTGCTGATGTCATGAAGTTGCTTCATGGCCTTGGTGCTTCATCTAAACCAAAGCCCAGGAATCTAGCACAATTCCAAGTTTCTTTTGAAAGCACGGTTTGAGTTATTGAGAGGATTCTTGATATGTGAATCAGGGAATGTTAGGTTATTAATGTTACCCTTTCATATGGTGGGACCTTGGTGTTGCAGATAGAATTCTTTGCACCTGAACCGGTTTGCATGGCCTGTGGAAGCATTTATAGTGCGGTTCATAAATGAGCTGACAATTCTTCTCAGGTACATGGTTACATTAATTGTTGTATTTGCTAGTGCCACCTTTAGCTTTAGTTGTGCTTAGAACTGTAGACCATACACCTGTTTGCCTTGTTGAACATGGGGCACTAATAGCTTGTACAGTTACACTATTTTTCTTCACTATACATAATCACCATCTGCTTTCAGGTATCCTGCTTCAACTTAAACCTTCACTTACTCACAAAGTAAATACTAAATAATAACTATTGAGCTAAATGGTTTTACACACCATATTCCCTAGTAATCCACTCAATTTCTTTGTCATTTTATATTTGCGTTTATACCAAACACACTTCTAAGCCGATAAACTACCTTATATCGTTAAAACTTACAAATCTAGAATAATATCTTATCAGTTAGTGAGTATACCTTTTCAACTTAATGTGAACATATCAATTAAACGCTAATTTATCAATTACAATTTAATTTTTATGAAAAGACACTAATCATTTTCTTTTTCCACATTAAAAAATATCACTTTTATAAATTAGAATAAAATTTGAACCCGTATATTAATTGAAAAATCTTTCAATATATTGACATATATACTCAACATGCAACATTCCAAAAATATAGTATAATAATATATAAAAAAGTCATCACAATAAGGATATGATCTTATTAACTATCATATAAACTAAAGTTTTATAGCCATTCCAAAATAACTATAAAATTTAAACTTTATATACAAATATCCTACACCAAAACTATTTACAAACTAAAACTCTGAAAATAACTACTCCGCTGCATCGCCTCCCTCAAGAGCCTGCTCCAGGACACGTCATCTTCGTTTGCTCATACTCACAGGATGATCATAGTAAAAAGAGAAAATAAGAAAAAATACAACATAAACAAACGTAGAAGGGTAAGCTAAAAGAAAAACAAATAATGATATATGAATACAATAAAACTTTCAAATAAGATAAACAAAAAGATATCAAATCAAACTAACTTTATATTTAACCAACCCTTGACTTAACCATCCGGATTAGTATGAATATGTATCTATAGCATTTTGTGCATTTGTTATGGTGAAATAGTTGACCCATCCCAAGCTACTACACAAGGTTAGTCCATTATCACTCACCTTAGGCCAAGGAAAAACTTCTAGGCTAGGACTTCCTGCTATTCTCACGACATGTCTCACCCTTCTCTACTTGAGAATAGTGACCATTTGAATGTCAGGATGAATTTCAAGACTGAGCTTTCCATATTCATACTTACAAACTTTGACAATCACCACTGAGAAATTCCTCCTTGGAATTCTTTTCCACACCATTTGAAACAATTAACCTTACTTTGATACTCATATAATACTCATACATAGAGTTGAAAAAAAACTTATTTATTATTCTCAATCATTAAAAATACATTCTCATACCGTATATTTGTAATAATCTAGTTCTCCTAAAAAGACAAATTGAGAAACTAGGAAAAATAAAATAAAATAAAAGATTATGTATCTATTTTCTCTAATTAGGAAGATTTTAAAGATATTATCTCAAACTACAACACTCCCCTTAAGTTGGTAAATGAATATCAATCATTCCCTACTTGCCTACAAGATCTTGAAATCTACCCGGAGGAAGCCCTTTCGTAAAAATATATGTTATTTGAAGTTCTTTAGGAACATGAGTTGTAATCACAAACCCTCTGTCAAGTTATCTTTGATGAAATGTCTATCAATTTCAATCTGTTTGGTTCTATCATGTTGTATTGGATTATGGGCTATACTCATAGTATACTTATTGTCATAATGTAGTTGCACCGGGTTCTCCACTTTGACTTTAAGATGATCCAAAATGATTTTCATCCAGAGTCCTTCACACATTCCTTGAGCAAGGGCTCGAAATTCAGCTTCTGCACTAGAACGGGATACTCTATTTTGTTTTTTGCTTCTCCATGTTACCAGACTATCTCCAAGAAATACACAATACCCAGAAATAGATTTTTTGTCAGTAATAGAACCTGCATAGCCAGCATCAATATATATCTTAATAGTCAATGTGTCTTCCCTTTTGAATAATAGCCCCTTTCCTGGACTTGACTTCAAGTATTGAAGAATTTTGTCAACTGCTTGCATGTGTCTTTCTCTTGGATCATGCATAAATTGGCTCATTACACTAACTGTATAAGCATTGTCTGGTCTTGTGTGTGATAAATACATCAGCTTTCTTACCAATCTCTAATATTGGGCCTTCTCTACAGGAGCACTTTCTTCACTTCCAATTTTGTGATTCTGTTCTATAGGAACTGTTGAGGTTTTACAACCCAGCATTCCTGTTTCTTTGAGGAGATCAAGTACATATTTCCTTTAGGAGATGAAAATTCCATTCTTGGAGTAGGCAACCTCTATTCCAAGAAAATATTTTAGTTTGCCTAGGTCTTTCATTTCAAATTGAGTTACCAATTTTTTTTTAATGCCGATTTTTCTATTTCATCATCTCTTGCAATAATCATATCATCCACACAGACAAGCAGTAGAGTGAGTTTACCTGTAGAAGAGTGCTTTATGAATAAAGCCTGATATTCTTGGCTTTCTGTATCCCAAGAAAACCATTGCTTTTGTAAATCTTCCAAACCATGCTCTAAGGGATTACTTAAGATTATACAATACTTTCTTCAAGAGGCATATCTTGTTTCTTTCATTTTTCACTTCAAAACCTGTGGGAATCTCCATGTACCCTTCCTCATCTAGATTTCCATGAAGAAAGACATTATTCACATCCAGCTGGTGTAAGTTCCATCCAAAATGGGCAGCCAAAGTGAGAATAACTCGAACTGTATTCATCTATGCCTGTAGGACAAACGTCTCCTCATAATCAATCCCATATGTTTGGGTATATCCTTTTGCCACCAATCTAGCTTTATATCTTTCCATTGTCCCATATGCCTTAAGTTTCATTATGAATATCCATCTACACCCTACTGCCTTCTTGTCTTTTGGCTTATCAACAATCTCCCAAGTTGAATTTCTTTTTAATGCATTCATCTCTTCTTTCATGGCTTGATTCCAATGTTCAAGTTTCATGGCCTCCTGGATTGAGGTAGGAATTTTTGTGACATCAATGGCAACAGTAAAACTTTTGTGCTTATCAGAGAGATTGTTAGTGCAAACATACAGAGAAATAGGATATTTAGCACATGATCTTCTTTCTTTTTCTCAATGCAATGGGTAAATCCTCAGTAATACTTACCTCCTCCTCATTGATATCTTCAGGGATCCTCACCTCTGGATTAGACAATTTTTCTTGCTCGAGAGTCGAAGTGCGGTGTTCTCTTTCATATTTTTTGGCAAAAAATTTGTCTTCTTTTTCTTCTTTCTCACTGTGGACTATTGCTCAAGTCTTGAGCATCCTGCAAAGACAAACATGATAATGACAAGAAGGAGAGCTCATAAACTTCAAGTGCTTTCTCCCCCTAAAGTGGTGGACTAACATAAAAGGATTGTTTTTCATGAAAGGTGACATCCATAGTGATAAAGACGTGACGACTCTAAGGATGATAACATTTGTACCCTTTTTTATTAAAAGGATACCCAATAAAGACACATTTAAGAGCTCTGGGATCTAAATTACCACAGTTAGGATGATGAGAGTGAAAAAAACAACACATCCAAAGACTCGACTAGGTAGACTCGTTAGTAGGGAACAAGAAGGAAGAAAAGACAATAAAGACTCTATAGGACTAATGTCATTCAAGATTCGAGTGGGAAACCTGTTGATGAGATATGTGGCAGTTAAAACAGCTTCTCCCTAGTAATTTTTTGGAACAGGAATTTGAAAAAGAAGAGCTTTAGTTACTTCAAGAAGATGACGATTCTTTCTTTCTGACACCCATTTTTGTTGAGGGGTATTAACACAAGTTAGTTCATGAACAATACCATTATGAGAAAAAAAATCGAAATTCATGATTCACATATTCAATACCATTATCAGACTTGATTCTTTTGATATTGATTTTGGACAAGATGGAAAAAATTGATAAAAGTTTGAAAAACTTTAGATTTATTTTTCATAAGGTATGTCCACGTGACACGAGTACAATCGTCAATAAAGGTAACGAACCATTTGGCTCCAGAAATAGAATCTATGGCAGAACCCCAAACATCAGAGTGAACTAAATCAAATGAAGAAATACTTTTTTTTTTACTAATAGGATAAGATGCACGATGATGTTTTGACAATTGACAAATATCACAATTAAAAGACTCAACAGACTTTTTGGTAAACAAGTGGGGAAACAAGGACTTGATAAGACTAAATGAAGGATGCTTAAGCCTTTGATGATGTAACCATATTTGAGATTTTGTCCACGTCTCAGATGTAGCTTGTTGACTCATGATTTTTGTGTTGTTTTGGTCATTAAACACTAAAAAATACAACCCACTCTACTCCTTAGCCGTCAAAATTGTCTTCCCCGTGGCAAAGTCCTGAAAAACACAATAAGTTGGATAAAATGTTATTGAACAATTTAAATCTTTTGTGAGTTTTTGCACAGAGATAAGACTATTAGCTAATTGAGGAACATGTAAAACATCCTTCAATACAATGGATGAGTCCAAAATTATATTCCCAGAGCCACGTATAGGTATACCCTGACCATTCGCAACTGTAATAAGTTTTTCTTTATTTCTTTTACCATATGAGTCGAAGGACACACTAAAAGGTGTCATATGATCAGTTGCACCCGAATCAAGGATCCAAATACCTTGAGACACATGATCAACAGTATTGAGGCAAATCTTACCTTTTATGGACAGAGTACATGATCCAGAGGACCTACTTATTGATTCTTCCATTGCTTTCAAAGGAATAATTTTTACTTCAAACATCCCGTAGAACGCAACCAGGAGTCTCCAAGATGACGACGACGTATGGGACACATTGAGAAAAAAAAGGAGTAGAACTTAAAAGCTCAGATCTACTCAAGAAATGGTCAAACGGGTCGTCACCAACCCTAGGAACAGACTCAGTAGGCTCCGACGACTCTTTTGTGGCGGCGGCGGCGAGTGGGTCACACCGAGAAAAAAAGGAGCAGAGATTAAATCTCAAATCTACTAAAATATAGCCCAAACGAGTCGTCACCGATCCTAGGAATGGGGTCAAGAGGCTCCGACAACCATGTCTGCGGCGGAGGCGAGTGGGTCTCGTTGGAGGTAGGCGCGTGGGCTACACGTGCCGGCAACGGTGGCGGAGCGTGGTGGCTCTTCTCACGGAGCAACTTCTGGCGTTGTGATTGTCGATGTTGTACACACCTTTCTACCCTATCAACGACCCCAACCGGCAACGACGACAGCGACGGTGGTGGTCAGGAGCTCTGATACCAAGTTGAAAAAAAAAACTGATTTATTATTCGCAATCATTGAAAATACATTCTCATACCCTATATTTGTAATAATCTAGTTCTCCCAAAAAGGAAAATAGGGAAACTAAGAAAGCTAGGAAAATTAGGAAAAATAAAATAAAATAAAAGATTATGTATCTATTTCCTCTAATTAAGAAGATTCTAAAGATATTATCTGAAATTACAACACATAGTCATACATCATCCCCAAAAAAATCAATTTCATTACCTCAACCAATAAATAACAAAGAAGAAAAGAAACATGATAATCTAGAACAGTCGCTCGACACACACACTAGTTGAGCGACCATAGACTTCTCTCACGCAGCGACCCAGCTTGTTGTGCGAATCCACTGGCAGTAACCCTAGCCTCCTGATCACTCGCTCAGCGACCCAACTCGTTGAGCGAATAAAAGTACCAGTGGTACCAAACCCCAACCTCTCGTTTAGTGCCTCAACTCGCTATGCGAAAGTGCAGATAGTGGTTCAGCCTCCAAACACACGTTGAGCGCATCCATTCGCTGGTCGAATAAAACTGACAGTGCTCCCAGACCTTAACCCCTCGCTCAGCGCACCTTCTCATTGTGTGAATCATCAAAAAGTGTGCTAGACTCTATGACCACTCACTGAGCGACTCTATTCGCTCAACGAGTTAGCATAATATGTAGAACAAATCTGCATAATTTACCTAACCTCCCCACAATTTACCAATTTCAACTATTTTCTCCAACTTTCAATCCTCCTAGATAGTGTTTTCTATTTGATTGAACTTAACCAAGGGTGTCTAGACCTCCTTAAACTCATTCTAAAGTGATGACTAACCAATTCCCCCTTCAAAGCACAAATTCACCAACCTAGGGACCCAAATCACATTCTACTACTTTTGGCATAGTTTTGAACAACTTAGGGGCCCTAACAAGTCCTAAATGACTTACCTAAACTATTACAACTAACCATTTGAGTGTCCAATCCCCAAATCAAATTTTTACTATTCCACTTCCTCGAAACTCACCCAAAATCAAATGTAAACAATGCCTACTCATCACTAAACCTTCTTATCACATATTTTCAGCATACAATTCATTCCATCACAGTCCAAACATCATTCAATTTTGTTCATAAACACCATTCATTAAACCATACTCAAAGATAGACAATTTAAACATGAAACGTCTACTCTAAAACCTAAATTCCATTCAAATAACACAATACTTATAAATTCACACACATACAAACTTAATTACCAAATTAAAGTAAATCTAGCTTCTCTTACCTCAACTTAACAACTCAAGATCCTCTAAAATCTTCGCCGATTACTTGCGGTGCAAGGAATTTCTAGAAAACCTACAATTCATTGATTGATGATTGAAGAACAACTTTAGAATCACAAGCAAACTAAGAACCTAAAAAGAGGAACACTTGATTCATGCAAAACAAAACTGTTTTACATAATCAAAACCCTAAAAGACTAAGAAAAAGGTTTTACCACTTACTTGCTTGATTCAACAAGTTGATCAGTCAATTTGGTAGCCCTCACGCCAAGATTGCCTAAACATTTTTTGATCGTCGAACAGATGACTCAAGAGTGAGAAAGAGTAAAGAGAAGTGAGAGAAAGCAAGGAGGATAATATTTTAGAGAGATAGAGGTAATTTAGATAATGAACCAAGCTTTAGAAGATCTTATTTATATTATAAGATTATCTTAAAATAAAATACTCGGTCTCATTGTTTTAATGCACGTATCTACTTTAATACTCTATTTTCTAGGTTTTTACATTCTCCCCAGCAACAAAAAATTTCGACCTCAAAAATTAGACTTGCCAGAGAAAAAAAATTTCTAGGTGAGGATACGACTCTTTCATGACTCCCTCTAACTAGGAGGTAGAGTCACCTATCCTACTATCCTAGACAACTCTGACTAAACTGATGGTTTCGTCCAAGTTGCTTGGTCTAGCTCTCCATAATCCTGACAAGCTACACCTCCACTGAAAGATCTTCTCGAGCATGCACATCTTCAACTTCTAGCACATGAGAGGGATCAGGCACATACTTCCTAAGCTGAAGGCATGGAATACTGAATGAAGATTCATTAGCTGGGGTGGCATGGCTATCTCATAAGCACCTGGCCCTACACATCTCAAGATTTGAATGTACCTTGGAGATACCTTCCTAGCACGAATGACTCTTCCTACACCAGTAGTAGGAGTCACTTTAAGGAAGACATGATCCCAAATTGCAAACTTCAATGGTCTCCGTCTCTGATTAGCATAGGACTTCTATCTACTTTAAGACACCCTCATCCTCTCATGAATGAGCTTCACCTTCTCAGTGGTCTGCTAAATCAACTCTAGTCCCGTCAACACAAACTCTCCATCCTGAAACCAACAAAAAGGCGTCTGACATCTTCTCCCATACAGTTCCTTGAACGTTGTCATACCAATGTTGGCCTAATAATTGTTGTTGTAGGTGAACTCCACCAACGATAACACCTCATCCAAACACCTAAGTGGTCCAATACACACATCCTTAGCAAATCCTCAAGTGACTAGATCATCCTCTCCGATTGGCCATCAGTCTAAGGATGGCAAGCTGAACTCATATGCAAACGAAGGCCCAACTTACTCTGCAACGACTGCCAGAATCTCAAAGTGAACTACGGATCTCTATCTGATACGATGCTAGAAGGTACTTCATGCAGTCTCACCACCTCTCTGATATACAGTTGTGCAAGCTTCACAATCGACATCCTCAAATTCACTGCTAAGAAATTAACACTCTTAGTTAATTTGTCTACAACAACCCAAATAACATCATGACCTCTAACAGTTTGTGGCAAATGGGTAAAATATCCATAGCTATACCATTTCCACTCAAGAATCTCCAACTGCTGTAACAAACCCCATGTCTCTGATGCTTCACTTTAGCTCTCTGACAGGTCAAACACGAAGCAACAAACCGTGCTACATCTCCCTTCATCCCAGAGCACTAGAAAGATTCCTTGGTAGATACATTTTAGTCATGCCAGGGTGTATGCTAAAACGACTCTGATGACCTTCCTCAAGGATCAATCTCTTCAGCTCACCATCACTAGGAATACATACCCTTCTCTGAATCTCAAAATGCCATCAACCTCCAAAGCAAAGTCTTTACCCTAATCTATGTCAATCAACCTCGCGGTTCTCTAAAGCTTGGCTTTTGACAATTGTTTTTCTCTGATACGGCTCAGCAGATCGCTCAACACTACCAAACTGCTGCATCTGATACTATGTGACTCTAAATCCACCTGCAGCCTCAAATCTCTAAAACTCTCCACCAGCTTCAACTCCTTGACCATCAAAGCAGAAACATGCACTGTCTTTCTACTCAATGCATCTGTTACCACATTTGCCTTCACCGAATGGTAAAGAAGATCAAAATCATAATCCTTTAAGAACTTCATCCATCTCCTCTGCCTCATATTCAGCTCTGTCAATACCCAATTTCGTCCGAGTAGTTAAAAAAAATATATCTAAAGTTAATAAGAAGTAATAAAATAAAAAAAGGGAACAAAGATAATTTTCATATAAATTCTAAAAAAAAGGGATTTTTGTTTGTTTTCTCATCTTTTAATTTTATCCTCTGTTTAATTTTATCCTCTGTTTTCCAGTTGATTTCGTTTTTATTTATTTTATCTCTGTTTTATATTTTATTATATTTTATTTTATTTTATTTGTCATTTTTTTTTATTTTATTTCATTTTACTTTCTTTTATTTTATTTTATATTATCTTATTTTATTTTATTTATCTTATTTCATTTTAGTTTAATTTATTTTATTACATCCCATTTTTCGTTTTATGCTATTTCATTTTTGTCTTATTTTTGTTTTTATGTTCTCTCTTTTTTCGGTTTACTTTTTTATGTATTGTACTTTCATATTTTAATTATTTTGTTCGTTTTATATTTTAAGTCCAAGGGATATTTTTCATATAAGGAAATGAAAAAATGAAAAAATGAAGAAAGTAAAAAAATGAAAGGAAAAATAAAATTCTAAGGTCAACTCTGTTCCCATCAGTTGGAGTGTTCAGGCGGTACAAAGGAAATGCTTAGAATGTGCTTATACGGGACAGTGCGAAAAAGGCCTTTGTATTTCTTGCTAAAAATTATTACGCAGCAGAGTAACATACATTCATATTCATGGAAAGAGTGAAGATTTTGGAGGTTTTTGTTCAACTGATACGTTGAATACATGAAAAAAGGAAAAAAGACAAAGATGAAATCACACAGAGAACAGAAACTCCTCTGCTTTGGCCACCCAAAAACAACCTCAACAAACATCACACACAGACACTACTCTCAACTCCATTCACTACTCAGCAACTTCTTCATTAGACAAAAAAACCCATCCCAACATCCTAACCTGAACCACGTTTTCCTTTCACCCCCAATTCACCTCCAACACTTCCCCATCAGCTTAAGCATTTTGGATTCCCTTCACCTCATATGCCATACATCATCCACTAACTCACGATTTTTCACTCACAATAAGGAAACGATACGAGGCATTCGAAAAAAGGAAACCAAGGAGCACTGATTCAAAATTACAGGCCATAGCAAAAGAATCAAAATCAAAACATCGAAATCAAAACACAGAGGTAAGTGTCACGATCACAGCTTACTGCCACTATTCATTCTGATATATGTGTGATTCTGTGTTTGCTAGCATTTGGGTTCTGCATACTAGTCTTGATTTGTATATGGGTTTATGTTTCTCCATGATATTGTTGTTTTATTCTGCTTGATCTTTCTTTCTTCTTTCTAACCTCTGATGCACAAGAACCTTCAACTATTCTTCCCCCACTTACTCACCGGACCACAGCAAAAACATCATTGTACCGTCCACCATACCTTCAACCAACTCCATTTTCATTCAATCCATAAAGAAGCAAAAAGAACCATTTTCGTTCATCACCAATCCATAAATTCACCATCATTCTTCTTCGTGAACCCCAATAGCCAGACCAGATAATCAAGCTGAGTTTCCACGCCTCTGTTCACCTCGCTTCACCACCAAAAGAGTTGAATCCTTAAGCAGGATAGACACACAGAACAAAAACCACACACAAACCACAATATCAGAATAGGAATCCCAAACCCCCAAGCATTGTCTCGGCAAGCCTTTGTGGCTGTTTTCTCTGATGGCCAAACAAGATTCCTAGAGGTGGCAGGCGCGATGACGATTTTGTGGTAGAAGTGAATTTGGTCGTGGCGGTGAGGGTGGCCGGCGACGACTGGCGGTGACCTAGGCCACGACTGGTGGCGATGGTAGTGCTCTGGTTCGAGATGGCTGGGCTCGCTCAGGCGGCGATCGACGGAGGTGCGAGAGAGCTTCTCTCATGCGCGGAAGGGAAGAGAAGGAGGGGATCTGACCCCAGGGGCCAGCAGCTGCTCCGGTGATGTTTGGAGTCGCCGGTGACGCTTCGAACTGGCGATGTTTTGGGGGAAGCGAGTCGCGGTGGCCGTTTTAGCAAAGGCGATGGCGACGGAGGTGAGTTCGCGTGGCGGCTGCCATGGCTGTGCGCCTAGGGACACGATGGTGTCGAGTCCGACAGTGGCTCGTGACGACACGACGGAGAAGTGGTGGTTGATCTGGATGCAGTGGGGTGCGGTCTTAACCCTAGGCAGAGTGAGAAGGAGAGGGACCTTAGGTGTCTGGTGAAATGCAAATGAGGTGAATGAAGGGGAGAGGCTTGACCCCCTTAGGGTTTCTAAGGTCAAGAGAAGGCAGCAGGCTTGGGTTCATGGGCCAGACCCATTCGCACACCTCTTTTTTTATTCTTACACCCCTCTGTCTCATCCTTTTAGGCTCATATTAGGCCAATCAAAAAATTCATTTCTTCTGGCACCCTCATTTCTTATCCTCGCAACCCCTTTTATTTTCTGCTTGGCCACTGGGCCGAGTAACAAGAAACAAAAACAACACTTTCCTCTCGCACCCCCGTTTCTCATCTTTGTAGCCCCTTTATTTTCTGCTTGGGCCAGGTTCATGGGCCGACCCCCATCCTCACACCCCATTCTCCTATCCGCACACCCCATCCTTCATTCTGCACCCCAGTTTCTGATAAGCTACACCCCTCTACACTTGGGCTTTGGCCCAGTCTGGTTGTAAGAGCCAAATTAGGTTTAGACACCCATTTCTTTTATTTAAGCATCACCACCCCTTTTATTTGTTTTATTATTATTATTTTTATTTTGTCATTTAACTTTTAGTCTATTTATTTTTACTTTTTTATATTATTTAGTTATTTACCCATTTATTTTATTTTATTTTATCTTTTTTTATATATAAAAATTAAAAATACCAAAAATATATTTAAAGGGGTCTAGCACATGTGTGATCGCACGCATTTGTGCTAGAAAACTCTTTCTTTTCTACAAATAAAATACCAAAAATATATTTTAAGGGGTCTAGCACATGTGTGATCGCACGCATCGTCCTTGTGCTAGAAAACCCTTTCTTTTTCTATAAATAAAAATACCAAAAATATATTTTAAGGGGTCTAGCACATGTGTGATCGCACGCATCGTCCTTGTGCTAGAAAACCCTTTCTTTTCTATAAATAAAAATACCAAAAATATATTTTAAGGGGTCTAGCACATGTGTGATCGCACGCATCGTCCTTGTGACTAGAAAACTCCTTCTTTTCTATCAATAAAAATTAAAAATATATTTTAAGGATTCTAGCGCATGTGTGATCGCACGCATCGTCCTTGTGCTAGAAAACCTTTTCTTTCTCTTACATAAAAATTACAAAAATATCAAAACATCCTTTTTCAAACGAACATTCAACCTTTCGGCCAGAACTACATGATCCTTGATTCTCCACCAAAAGTGGAGATACGTAGGAGCAAGGCCAGTCCTTGTCAGGTTCACTTTCCAAAAATCCAAAAAATTTCAAATCTTTTCTCAAACAATTTCTCGAACAATTTTCTCAAACAAATTTTCCAAACGGTTTCTCAAAGAACTACGTAACCCTGATTTCTCAGTCCAACTGAGAATACGTAGGAGCAAGGTCAATCCTTGTCGGGCACAAAAAACACAAAAAAAATTTGTTTTCTTTATAGTTTTATTTTTTTTTTGGGGAAATTAAACATTTTGCAAACCACATTAAATTCGCGCATTTGATTAAAGGTACTGCCTTCGGGCAGGCGTTGTAGGGTGCTAATACCTTCCCTACACGTAACCGACTCCCGAACCCAATCTTTGGTTTTCGTGGACCGTGCTTTATCACTTTATAGTTTTTCCGTAGTTTTTCAGAATAAACTATGGTGGCGACTCCAGAAAAAACTCTTTTTCAAACTTATTTTCTTTTTTGGATCGTCGTCGTCCCGTCGCGATTCCGGTTGCGACAAGCTCTTTTTGATCAAAGAGGTACTTCAAACTCTTGTGATCACTGAATACCTGAAATTGTGCACCATAAAGATAGTGCCTCCAAATCTTCAAGGCAAACATCACAGCTGCCAACTCCAAGTCATAAGTAGGGTAATTCTTCTCATGAACCTTTAGTTGTCTTGAAGCATATGCAACCATTTTCCTCTCCTGCATCAACACACAGCCCAAACCCTGATAGGAAGCACCACAGAAAACCTCAAAAGGTTTTCCTGTGTTAGAAATCACCAACACAATAGCACTAGTCAACCTTTGCTTTAACTCTTGAAAACTAGACTCGCATCGATCTGTCCAAGCAAAAGGATGATCCTTCCTAGTCAATTATGTTAATGATGCTACTATTTTAGAAAATCCCTTAATAAAGCGACGATAGTATTCCGCCAACCCAACGAAGCTCCTAATCTCAGTAGTAGACTTGGGTCTCTCCCACTAAAGCATTACGGATCTTCAATTTGCTTCTTAAGCTCTGCTAACTCAACATGAGCCATCTGATAAGGAGCTATTGATATTGGCCCTTCACTTGGCACCAGATCAATAAAGAACTCAACCTCCCTCTAAGGAGGCAATCTTGACACTTCCTCAGGAAACACATCCAGAAAATCACTCACAAGAGAGTGATCCAAACCCTGACCACGATGATCCACTTCAATATGGGTCAACACTAGAAAATAACATGACCCATTTGCTATCTCTTGCCACACCTGACCTAAAGATAACAATGATGATTATTCAACCTTAGGAAACAACAACTTCTTATCACCACATTCTATGAGAATGTGATTGGCAGAAGTTAACACCCTGGCAAGTGTACCAGATCGTATCAAGTAATAATTGATAGTAAGTTCGAATATCTTTTCCCAAGGGACTCTTAGGCTAATTGTTTATGTGAATTGATCTCTTAAGACTTGACAAAGAATGAATTTAGTAACGCAAAAGCTAAAATAAACATGCAAATGCAAAAGCTTGATCAATTAACAGATAAAGATATGGATGAATTGTGTTGTTGGGGTTTACGGTTTCATCCTAATCCACTCTCTTATATCTATTATTCTTATTAAATTCGACTTTGTTATCAATTTTCATGCAACTTTCTAATTTACTCTAAACCCAATGTCTCGGCGAAGAGAGCCTACTCCCAATTACTAGTTTACTATGTCTAGTCTCCCTAGTAATTAGTCATGCATTTCAGTGTACAGAAGCTTAAAGCAATTAATCATCCTATTCTTATGTCTAGGTAATATTGCTAATCAAGAGAATTCCCCTCATGTCTAGATTTCCCCGTATGTGTTCATATCGATAAAATCAATGATCATGACATTGAATGAGTTAAACAATGCAAGCATAAAGTATAGAGAAGAAAACTCAAACTATTGATAACTAAAGTATATGAATAAAATAAGAACTTTGATATAAGAGAGTTTCAAAAGGATTACATCGTTCCCCAAAAACAAAGGGTTTTAGTTCACCATTGTCATGGTGAAACTATATGAATTGAATGGAAAATATGAAAGAGATAACCCTAGAATTGAATGGTTGGAGCTTTTGCATCCAAAATTCGTCTCCAAGGTGTGAGACTGGGTGTTTCTGTGTCTCTTCTCTACCAAAAGATAACCCTAAGGTTCGCACAAATCTATTTATAATCTATGAAAAATTACATAATACAGGCTCAAGCCCAACTACAACACTTAGTGCTGGTTTCATCGCTCAGCGGTAGGTGCGGCACTCAAGTGGGACGCTTAGCGTTCACGCCCAGGCATTTGACAGTGTTGTTTCTAGAGAAGCCAGCGCTCAGCGGTGTGCTTAAGCGTCTGATAGTGGCTCTCTTCACAAAGCTGGCGCTCAACGTTGAAACTGGCGCTGAGCGGTGGCTGCGATTCTTCCTTTGCACCTTTTTCATCCTTTCTTGAGTCCAACTCCTTCCTTCTTCACTTCTCCATCATTCAATTCTCCTCTAATCTTGTCAAAACAAGGAAAACCAAGCATAATATCTCTAAAACCACATTTGACTCTCTTGTAACCCAACTAAAGCAATTTGCATGATTTCAAGCTAATTTCTAAGTCATAAAGGGTGTGTTTTGTATCAAAATTAAGTATGAAAATAACGGTTTTTGAACCGTTATCAGCATGCAACCAATCCATTCCTAAAATCACCTTCAATCCTTGTAGAGGTAAGCAAATGAGGTTCACTTTGAACTGACGCCCCTCAATCACAATTGGACATCTAGCACATACCGTAGACATCTGAACTAAACTACCTGCCAATGTAGACACCACCAGATCATATTGTAGCTCTCCCACGAACAACCCTAACTTCTCAACACATGCCTCAAAAATAAAGGAATGTGTTGCCCCTGAGTCAAACAACCTACAACATGGTTTTCCAAATAGTGGACAACAACCAATGATGAGGTTACTTGAGTTAGCCGGCTCTCATCCAATCAAAGCATAAAATTTGCCGGTAGCCTGAGGTCTACCACCTCCCCTTTGCTGAAATCTCCTAGCATGTTGCGGTTGTGAGCCAGTTCTCCGTTCCAGAGGACAATCTCTCTCATAATAACCTTTTCTTCTACGCCTGTTACATCTCTTGTACCTTGCCGTCTAAGGACAAGCTGACCTCAGGTGAGATCCTCCACACATAAAACAACTCACAGACCGTTGCTGCCCAAATTTACCAAATGAAATAGATGACTGTAAGGAAAAACTTCTAGACCCATGAGATGAAGGTCTATAATAAGGAGTCTTTTCGGCACTAGAACTGCCCCTAAACACATATGGTCCACCAATCCTCAGTGACTGTCTCTACTGACCCTCCACCTCTTTCTTGGTATTTTCTAGCATCTTTGTTCTTTCCACCAACACTGGAAACTCCTTGATACAAAGACCAGCCACCAACAGTTTCACATCCCACCTCAAACCATTTTCAAATTTTCTACACTATCACTCCTCATCCATAACAAAGGTATGAAAACAGATCAAATGTTTAAAGCGATCTGCATACTCTGAAACATTCATATTTCCTTGCACTAACTGAAGGAACTTCACCTCCTTGGCAAACCTCATAGTATCAGGGAAATACTCTGTGTAGAACTTCTTCTTAAATATCTCCCATGAAATTTGAATGCCACAACAATCTAACAAAGACCTTGTGTTGCTCCACCAATGGCTAACTTCTCCAGATAGCAAATACTCTGAGAAAGTCAACCTATTCTCATTTGGACACCTCTTGGCATTATATACTCGTTCTATATCACGGAACAACTGATCAGCTTCATCCGGACTACTCTTACCATTAAAATTTGTTGGATGGTGTTGCAGGAAACTCTCAAGGCTCCACTCCTGAGAATTAAACTTTCAAATAAAATAAAAGCAAACATATCAAACCAAACTAACTTTGTATTTAATCAATTGTTGAATTGACCATCTGAATTAGTATGAATATATAGCTACGAAATTTCATGCACTTATTGTGGTGAAACAGCTGGCTCACCCCAAGCTACCACATAAGGTTAGTCTATTATCACTCACCTTAGGCCAAGGAAAAGCCCATAGGCTAGGACCTCCTGCTATTCTCACGACATGCCTCACCCTTCCCTATATAAGAATAGGTGACCATTAGAATGTCAGGATGAACTCCAAGACTAAGCTTCCCAAATTTATACTTAAAAACTTTGACAATCACCACTAAGAAATTCCTCCTTGGAATTCTCTTTCACACCATTTGAAATAATCAACCTTACTTTGATACTTATATAATACTCATACATAGTCATATAACATCCACAAACAAATCAATTTCATTACCCCAACCAATAAAAAACAAAGAAGAAAAGAATACATTATAATCTGGAACAATCACTCGTGCACACATTCGTTAAGTGACCATAGACTTCTCTCGCACAGCGATCCAGCTCGTTGTGTGAATCCATTGGCAATAACCCCAGCCTCCAGACCACTCGCTCAACGACCCAACTCGCTAAGCGAATAAAACTACTTGTGGTACCAAACCCCAACCTCTCGCTTAGTGCCCTAACTCGCTATGCGAAAGTCCAGACAGTGGTCTAGACGCTCCAAACACACGTTGAGCACATCCATTCGCTGGTCGAATAAAACTGATAGTGCTCTCAGACCTCAACCCCTCGCTCATCGCACCTTCTCGCTGTGCGAATCATCAAATAGTGTGTCATACTCTATGACCACTCATTGAGCGACTCTATCCGCTTAGCAAGTCTGCATAATCTGCATCAAAAATCTGTAGAATTTACCTAACCTCCCTAGAATTTACCAATTACAAGTATTTTCTCCAACTTCTAATTCCCCTAGATCGTGTTTCTATTCAGTTGAACTTAACCTAGGGTGTCTAGACCTCCATAACCTCATTCTAAAGTGATCACTAACCAATTTCCTCATCAAATCACACAATTCACTAACCTAGGGACCCAAATCACATTCTACTACTTTTGGCACAGTTTTGAACAACTTAGGAGCCCTAACAAGTCCCAAATGACTTACTTAAACTATTACAACTATTACAACTGACCATTTGAGTGTTCAACCCCCAAATCAAATTTTTAATATTCCATTTCCTCAAAACTCACCCAAAATCAAATGTAGAGAATGCCTACTCATCACTAAACCTTCTTATCATAGATTTTCAGCATACAATACATTCCATCACAGCCCAAACATAATTCAATTCCATTCATAAACACCATTCATTAAACCATTCTCAATGACAGTCATTTCAAACATGAAACGTCTACTCTAAAACCTAAATTCCATTCAAATAACACAATACTTATAAATTCACACACATACAAACTTAATTACTAATTTATAGTAAATTTAGTTTCCCTTACCTTAACTCAACAGTTCAAGATCCTCTAAAATCTCCATCGATTACTTCCGGTACAAGAAATTTCTAGAAAACCTACAATTCACTGATTGATGATTGAAGAACAATTTTAGAATCACAATCAAACTAAGAATCTTAAAAAAGGAACACTTGATTCATGCAAAACAAAATTGTTTTACATAATCAAAACCCTAAAAGACTAAGAAAAGGGGTTTATCACTTACTTGCTCGATTCAACAAATTGATTGGTCAGTTTGGTAGCCCTCAACGCCAGGATCGCCTAGACACTTCTTGATTGTCGAACAAGTGACTCAAGAGTGAAAAAGATTTGAGAGAAGTGAGAGAAAGTAAGGAGAATAGTGTTTTAGGAAAATGGAGGTAATCTAGATAATAAACCGAGTTTTAGAAAATTTTATATATATTATAAAATTATTTTAAAATAAAATACTGGTCTCATTATTTTAATACACCTATTTACTCTAATACTCTATTTCCTAAGTTCTTATATAATCCAAGAAAAATAATTTGTTAATATCAATTTTTAAAATTTTTATTATTTTTGTTTAGTTTTTCCAATACAGTTTTAATATATATTTTTATTTATTAAGATTCTAATTTTTATCAATTTTATTTAATTTTCTTTATTTATAAAGTTGTTGAAATGATAATATATATCACATGTGAGGTTGTGAATTTTTTATTTTTTTAATTTTTATTAATTTAAGAAAATTTAAAGTAATAACAATATCATGTGTCAAGTGATATTTATTAGTATAATGGATAATTGTATTATATTTAATTTGATTTTTATATTTGTTATTTTATTAATGTTGTTTTTAAATAGAGAAATTTTATTTTTTATTAAATTGAGAATAAATTTAGTTTTTACATAAATATTATATTATTTAATTAATTTCTAACTTAAAAGTATTAAATAGTTTATATGATTTTTAATTTCTTAAAATTTTAATCTCGTGTTGTTAGTTCGCATTTTTTAATTTTTCTCTGACTTTAAATCAATTATAACTCTAAATTAAAATATTTAATTTTTTTTAAAGTATTATAATTTAGATAAAAATTAAATTTGATATCAATTTGAAAATATTTAAAATCTCTCCATTTTAAAAAGAAAAATGAAATTAAACAAAATAATACATATAAAAAATATACGTGATATTGGTATGATATATGACACTGTTACGTTGATATTGACTTTAATGTATAAATATTTTTTAATTAAAAAATAAAAATTAAAAAAATAAGGTAAAATGGGTTATGAACTTTTAAATCCTAATTGGGTTAACTTTATTTGTAAGTTCTATTCGAAACTTATAAATATAAAAATAAGATAAGAAAATAAATGGTTGCATTTATTAAAAAATTAAAACTATACTGTGATAATTAATCAGATTCATTAACTAACCGTCCTAGTGTTTGTACACCATTAGGATGAGGATTAGACGAAAGAGATTGACAATATAAAGAGGATTAAAAATATCCTAGAAAGACTAGTGAATAATATAAAAAAGAAGAAGTAATTTTTATCCTACTATCCCAAACAATACTTAAATTATTTTATCATAATTAACTGTTTTAATTTAAACAGTTCAAGTATTAATTTTATTTAATGATATTTCTAAGAATTTAATGAATAATCTTAATTAACTGTTTTTAATCTAAACAGTTCAAGTATTAATTTTATTTAATGATATTTCTAATAATTTAATGAATAATTTTCTCCAATAAATGTGTGACTCGTATAGTTAATACACCAATGAATATTTCAATTTGCATTATGAATAATTTTACGTTTCTTAATTACAATTACCAAAAAAGGGGTCATTTATTTTTTTATGTAAAAGACTAAATATAGTATTTAAATTGATATAATAAAAGGATAGAAAAGTAATTAAAAATTGTATTTTGACATGTTATTTAAATATAAATAAAAGTAAATAATATGTATACATGTTTATAACAATAGTAATAACTGAACTTTCCTTTGTCTGTTTTCTCACAGAGAGACACGAGAAAATAATACACTTAAGATGGTAATGAAAGATAAAAACTGATTTAAAAATTGTTTCAGTATAAAATTTGTGGGACTGAGAGACTGATCTGGCAGACGCGACTTTGTTACCTACTGATTTGATCGCTCGCTTTTCCTGGTTATTGACCACTCGCTCCTTTCAACCTTGATCGTCCAGGGAACTTCTACCTTTGACCAGGGAGAAATACCATCGTCAATTCTTAGTTTAATGATTATGAATATAGGAGAATATAGAGTAAGATTTATGTAGAGTGTGAGTAGAATGTATTTGGCTTGTGGTCTTGTCTCTCTATTTATAATTTGTCTTATGGACCATAAACTAACATAAGTCCAATAAAATATAAACATAATAAAATATAAACATATTTACCTAAAAATCTAGTTAGTTGATTATGATATGCTCATATTTAATTAGATATTATTCGTATCTTCAAATCAAATGTTTTTTATTTGTTTTACTCTATTGTAAGTTATCAGTCCACTTACATAAGTATTAGTCCAATTGTGGCTCAAATTTTTTTATTTTGTTTGAAAGGCGTTGACCGTGACAATCGGTATTAATCATAATTAAATTGAAATAAAAAAATTATTGAAAAGTAACTTGAAAATGTAAATGAAATGAAAGTAAAAGTTAAATTAAATTGTGAAACATTAAAGTTTTGATCTGGTGTGAATTTGAACAGGTATTGGCATAGTAAATATGATAAGGATGTTAGTGATAGGTGTGAGAGACAGAGGCCGATGTCAAATCAAAGTGAAGAAATGGAGCTTTGTTTTGCAGAGAGTTTTGGTATGTCATTCATTGCAGTGTCACTTTGCTACCATCAATGAATGAATGAATAATGTCATCCTAAAGTTAAAGTTAGCAATGTTATTGTTGATAGAGGCAAATCTAGGGTGGACAAGATTATGACACCTTGTATAAAGTTAAAGCAAGAAAATGACCATAAAATTTATAATATTCTATTATTATTATTTATTGAAACATCAATTATTATAAATAGAGATAAAGAAAATTAAATTCATAAAAGAATACCCATAAATCGATTATAAATTTTTGATTGATGGTAGTTGTTCTCAAAATCAAATATTAGTCTTAATAATCTATACAGAAGTTTTAGTATCGAAATTCTTAGGACAAACATATCTTGTACATGCAAATGACTTTTGAAATATAAAATAGTTCCTCGAGACACGGATTTAATTATAATTTATTTTTTTGATTCGTTAGTTTTGTTTTTGAACTAATTAAGTTTTAATTTTTATTATATAAAGTTAATATGTTTTTTTTATGTTAAATTGATGTTAACGAGATGATCACTTATGAGTTTAATAAAAAATTAATTAATAATTTAGTTTTTATATATAAGTTTAGAGACAATGTGATCCTTCTCTAAAATCAGTGTTAATATTGTGAGTGAAAAAGTAATCACATGTGAATATAAACTCTTTTTTCCTTTCTAATCCATTTTCTTTGGCGATACAATCTCACTAAAATAGTTTATTTCATATTTAAGATCTTCGTTTTTGTCTATAACATTGTTAGATATGGAAATATGAACCTTTTGAGTTCATTCCTAACATATGTCAAGGATGCAAAAGATAATCATATTATCTTCATATAAAAAATATAGGTGATTGTCTTTGTGAATGATGTCAAAATTTCTTTACATATTTATATATTAATATATAAGTAATCTCCTTTTAAAAAAAAAATAGTATAATATATATATTTTGCTATTTTAAATTTGTATATATCTATTAAAAGAAACTATATAGCATATAGTTTGAAAACTTGTACTAAGAGTCTTAACCTATTTTATAAAATATGATTATAAAGATAATAGTTAAAATTAAAAGTGTCATAATAATTAAATAAAATAAATAAGTTAAACATTTAAGTTATTTAAACATTATTAAATAATATTATAGTCTTTATAAATACCAAATTGTCAATTTACATAATTCAAAATAGTAAATTATTATAATAAAAAAGTAGTACAAAAATAATAAAATATTATTAAAAATATGTTATGAGTCAATCCAACTTCAATCCAACTTAAACTCGATTAACTTGTGATTTAAGTAAAAAGAATTAAGTTTGACTTACATTTAAAATAATTAAATTAATTTAGCCAAACTCAAATTCGTAATTAGCCACGTTCTCAAGTCAAATAAAAATAATAATTTTATTTTCTCTCATATATATTTTATTTATTAATATTATTATTATTCGAAATAAGTTTATGCTACGCATCATTATCATTGAATAAAAATTTTATTAAAAAAAACAAGATAAAAAAATATGAAAAAACCACGCCAAACAAAATAAAATTATATCACAGAAAAAAAAAACATTATGAAAAACAAAATCCATGACTTTTTTACAAAAAAATTATTTCACACTTTAAACTTCATATACCATAAAAAAGGCAACACGAGATATTAAAATTTTATCATTAATGAATCGTTTTACATCCTAAAAAAAATCTTTAATCTTTATAAGTTTTTGCTTTCAACTAATATTAATTTTTTTACCTATTCCTATTAACTTTTTTTTTAAAATTTAAATTGACTCATTATCCTTTTTCAATGATAAAATCTCTTTTCTTATCAAACATATTAATTGAGTTAAAATTTATTTTTAATTTCTCCAGAAAACTTATATCTTCATAAGTCACAGATTAGGAATTGCTGAGTGAAAAAGTTGATTATTCATATAAAACTTAAAAAGTGGATTGGAGTGATCACATCAGAGTATTAATTTAGTCACTGCAGGGAATAAGGCATATGCATCGTACCTAAAGAGATTCTTCCCAGTTTCCTTATTGGTGAATGCTGCCACTCATGCACACTTTCTACGCTATTTCTTATCAACAAATAAACATATTTCACTTATTTAGCTGAGTGTAATAAGAAACATTATGGGTTGCAGGAAGTAATTCTTTTATAATTATAGCCCAAAGGCAAGCTATTAGCCCAATTCCAATTTCCAGCTGTTCTTCAGACCAAAGTCTGGGCCCGGAACCAAACAGAACATCACTGTTCGTTGTTAGGATTCTTCCTTTTTGACTCCTAAATGTTAATTTCTTTTTAGAACAATATATCCAATAAATAACAAATATTGATAGGATAGATTTTAACGATAGTATGTTAAAATGGACTTTAAATCTAACTCAATTTTACAAAACGAATTTGTAAGATGAGATTTACACTCATTTGTATATTATAAATTTGTTTTTTCTCTAGTCGACGTGAAATTTCTAACAATTTTGTCTATGATTAATTTATTGAAAAATTTCATTGATTATTTTTGAAGGAACATGTTTTCTTAATGACTTTTATTTAATTAATGTGAAACTCTAAGAAATGAATCTATTCTCACTCAAATAAAATAAAATAAAGGGTTAAATATGTTTTTAGTCCCTATACTTTGGGACGATTTTGGTTTTAGTCCCTCTTTCAAACTAAGGTACAATTTAATCCTTCAACTTTAGAAAAGTCTGGTTTTAGTCCTTTTTACCAAATTTTTTTAACTTTATTTGCTGTTTCAAGCACGTTTCATTTAGCATTTGGATTGTTTACACTGTTTGACACATTTTTGCTTCAATGTTAACTGAGAAACGCATTTGAAACAACAAATAAAGTTAAAAAAATTTGGTAAAAAGGACTAAAACCAGAGTTTTCTAAAGTTGAAGGACTAAATTGTACCTTAGTTTGAAAGAGGGACTAAAACCAAAATCGCCCCAAAGTATAGGGACTAAAAAAATATTTAACCCTAAAATAAAAGATAGTGTGAATGCTTGATTTTAATTAATTAATATGAAACTCTAAGAAATGAATCTACTCTCACTGAAATAAAATAAAATAAAAGATAGCGTGAATGTTCGATTTTAATCTTATTGTCTAAATAATTTGACATTTGAAATTTTGCATTTATATTCTGAATTTCAAATGTGGATATTGTGATTTCAGCTTTATGGCTGTTAGGTTTAGGCTTTGTAATTTTTTCGGTTAGGGATTTATGAATCTCGTTTCCCTCTTTTCCCCTTACAGGAACCCTATATATATTTGGGGTTCCTCTTCCCTCAAATGTAATATTGAAATCTATATGCAATAATACAGACTATTTCAGATTAATAGTTTCTCTTACCTTTTGTTGAACCTATCATCCCGTTCGATGCGTTTGCTTTTCTTTTCCAGACGTCATCCTTTGTCGCTACCATGGAGTCTTCGCCCATGTGCCCTTGATTGTTGATCACCCAACTGTGCTCCTCTACTCGAGTCTCGCATTTCCAGAAGCCTCTATTTCAGCTTTTGCCTCTTGCGTCAGAAGCCCCTAATGAAGCTTTTACTTCTTGCGTCGTGGGCCTACTTATTTTGGGCTTCTTTCTTTTATAAACATTGGGCCTCGTTATTTTAATATGGTATTAGAGCAGGTCCTGTACCTGTTCTGCCACTACTTTCGCTGTGCTTAATTTTCTTGGTTTCTTGGCATTGGATTTTTTTTTTCTGGTTTTTCTTATCATCATGGAGAAAGTTGATCAACTCAATAACCCTTCCAACCCTTTTTACCTTCATCCTTGAGAAAACCTAGGTATCTCCCTTATTACACAAGTTCTAAATGAATCCAATTATACCTCTTGGAGTAGAAATATGAGAAGAGCTCTCCTTTCCAAGAACAAACTGAAATTCATTGATGGAGGAATCAAGAAACCCAAGAAAGACGATCCTCTTTTTGATTCTTGGGAAAGGAACAACATGATAGTGTTGTCCTGGATCATCAAAACCCTCTCATCCCAAATTGCAAAAAGTGTTGTGTACGTTGAAGATGCTCAAGAACTATGGGAAGAGCTAAAAAAGAGATTTTCCAAAGGTGATCACTTTAAGTTTTCTGATTTGCTTTAAGAAATGTTGTCTTTTATGAGGATATTTTTCCCTACAGAAATCAACAAAGTAATAAGGCTAATTCTAATGATAGTGAAGACAATATTCTCTTTCTTGATGATCTATCTTGTAGTCGTGAAAAGGATTTGGTTGAGAATAGAAGAAATGACCAAATCCCAGCTGAGAACACCAATGCCAATTCAGATAATGCTAATCTCATGGAAGAGGAAGATCTTCATAATCAGAGGAGGTCAAATAGAGTCAAGAGAACCCCTGAATATTTAAAAGATTACACACATAAGGCTGACCAGTCCTCCTCCACCTCTCTGTGCATCAAAAACTGTTTGAAAACCCCTTATCCTATTACTAATGTCCTATCTTATGATTCCTTATTTGATAAACACTTAAAGTACACCCTAGCCATAACTGCTAGCAAAGGCCCCAACTCATATAATGAGGCTAGGAACAGTGCTGAATGGAGGGATGCTATGCAAAGGGAAATCAAAGCTTTGCAGGACAATGGTACTTGGTTTCTAACCCAACTCCCTCCTGGAAAGAAACCCATTAGGTGAAAATGGATTTACAAAGTCAAATACAAGGCTGATGGTACAATGGAAAGGTATAAGGCAAGATTGGTTGCGAAAGGGTACACCCAACAAGAGGGAATAAATTTCTTGGATACCTTATCTCCTGTTGCTAAACTTACTACTGTCAGATTGCTTCTTGCTCTTGCTGCCTCAAAGAGTAGGTTCCTGCATCAGCTAGATGTGGATAACGCTTTTCTGTATGGGGATCTAAATGAGGATGTCTACATGGACCCTCCTCCTAGCTTGGATACAGACACTAAGGGACAGGTTTGCAAATTGACCAAATCACTTTATGGCCTAAAACAGGCCAGCAGGCAATGGTTTGACAAGTTATCTACTTTTCTTATTTCTACTAGTTATATTCAATCTAGTTCTGATCATTCTCTTCTTGTCAAAGGAACCCTAATGGAGTTCACAGCTCTACTAGTGTATGTTGATGAAGTTGTCTTAACAGGAAACTCTATGAGTGAGATTAATCACATGAAGACTCTCCTGCATCATCAGTTTCATATTAAAGATCTGGGAGAACTCAAATACTTTTTAGGATTTGAGGTTGCTAGGTCTAGGAAAGGTATACACCTATGCCAGAGAAAATATGCCTTGAATATCCTTGAAGAGACAAGAATGATAGGAAGTAAACCTTGCTCCACACCGTTTCTAAGTAATACTAGTTCTTTGTACAAGAATGAGAACTATCTGGATGATCCTAGTGCCTATCGTAAATTGATAGGGAAGCTCTTCTACCTCACTAATACTAGACCTGATTTGTGTTTTACTATTAATATTTTAAGTCAATTCATGCAAAAACCTACCGATTATCATTATCAGGCTTTGCAGCATGTCCTCAGATACATTAAATCTAGTCCCTCAGAAGGACTCTTCTTTGCTGCCAACTCTGATATTCAGATCAAAGGTTTTAGTGATTCAGATTGGGCCACTTGCCCTAACACAAGGAGATCTACCACCGGGTACTGCATATTTATGGGTTCCTCCCTTGTATCATGGAGATCGAAGAAGCAAAGTACAGTCTTCAGGTCCTCTACAGAAGCAGAGTATCGAGCTCTTACTGCCACTGTTTGTGAAATATAATAGCTTCGCTATCTTCTTCAGATCTTCAGGTTCAACCTATTGCTACCACAGTTCTCTATTGTGACAACAACTCAACAAGGCACATCGCTCACAACCAGAATTTCCATGAGCGGAACAAACACATAAAGTTGGACTGTCATGTGGTGCGTGAGAAGATTCAAGCTCAACTTTTGCATCTTCTTCCCATTCGTTCCGAAGAACAACTTGCTGATGTCTTCACCAAGTTCCCTGACCGCACACGTTTTAGGACCATCATTCTCAAGCTTGGATTAGTGAACATTCACCATCCAGCTTAAGGGGCGACTATTGTGATTTTAGTTTTATGGTTGTTAGGTTTAGGCTTTGTAACTGTTTTCGGTTAAGGATTTATGAATCTTGATCCCCTATTTTCCCCTTATAGGAACCCTATATATATATTTAGGGTTCCTCTTCCCTCAAATGTAATATTGAAATCTATATGCAATAATACAGATTATTTCAGATTAATAGTTTCTCTTACCTTCTGTTGAACCCATCATCCCGTTCGATGCGTTTGCTTTTCTTTTCCAGACGTCATCCTTTGTCGCTGCCATGGAGTCTTCGCCTATGTGCCCTTGATTGTTGATCACCCAGTTGTGCTCCTTTACTCGAGTCTCGCGTTTCCAGAAGCCTCTATTTCAGCTTTTGCCTCTTGCGTCAGAAGCCCCTAATGAAGCTTTTACTTCTTGCGTCGTGGGCCTACTTATTTTGGGCTTCTTTCTTTTATAAACATTGGGCCTCGCTATTTTAATAGTGGAAAATTTAAAACAAAAAATATTTAAATATAAATTACTAAATGATGAAAATAAATAGACCAAATGATAAAAATAGAGCAGAGTAAAATTGATCTAAACATGTTATATAAACATC
Organism: Vigna radiata var. radiata; assembly: GCF_000741045.1. Classification (NCBI taxonomy): domain Eukaryota; kingdom Viridiplantae; phylum Streptophyta; class Magnoliopsida; order Fabales; family Fabaceae; genus Vigna; species Vigna radiata. The sequence continues at coordinate 596,625 of NW_014542360.1, read as the reverse complement.
ATATAACACATTCAGATCAAGAACAGCGAAAGCAAAGATGAAAGAATAAGGTGTGTACCTCCTCCATTGCAATTTTGTAATCCCAACAGAGACAGTTTTGTTTTCTAAACCTTAACTCACTCAAACTCGATGGTGTGTTTTTCTAAATAGAGGAGTAGGCTTAGTGATCAAAACTGAGAGTAACCCATCCCCTTTATATAAAGTTTGGCTATCACAGGTTTAAAAATAATGGGCTGGACTTTACCTTTAAACAATATAATAACTGCTCCATAACCTTTATGCAGTTAAAAAGGATAAATATAATTGGCTTAATGGACTACTTTATGTTCCTTAAAAATAAAAACTTAAAATGCTATAATATTTATTCTATAATTAAAATAAATGCTAACGTTCTCCCACTTGGTCCATTATCCAATTATTAACCACAATAAGTGACAGAATATATATGAGTCATGGCGATAGGTCCTCTGATAGTGAGTGTTATCTTCCATGTACCACAATATATATTTCTCTCAACATTAGCTCTCAACTTAATGCATAAACCATGTGTTATGGTTTATGCTAGATCAAAACTAAATGATATCTTCTCAAAATAAATGTACACAAAACCATGTGAGAAAAACATCAAACTGAATAAGAGTTTCATTGAAAAATAGCAAATGTACTGATAATGAAATTACATCATGGAACCAAATCCCATTTGCACTACATGATCCTTAAAATTCTTTAGTGGCATGCCTTTAGTTAAGGATCACCAATCACAACTCAGTGCTTATGTACTTAATGACCACTTTCTTTTTCCTTAACACGATCTCTAATGGCTAAGTATTTGATGTCAATGTGCTTACTTCGACATCCATTTTTATTGTTCTTAGCCATAAACACCGTAGCAGAGTTGTCATAGTACAACCTTAATGGCCTAGATATAAAGTCCACAACTCTAAGCCCATAAATGAAACTCTTCAACCATACACCATGCGAGGTGGCCTCAAAACAAGAAACGAATTACCTTCTTGAAGATATCTAATTACCTTCTTTGCAACTTTCCAGTGGTCAACAGCTGGATTACTCTGATATCTTCCTAAAACTCCAACAACATATGCAATGTCAGGTCTAGTGCAAACCTGTACATACATAAGGCTTCCAAAAAGATGAAGCATATGGAATATTATTCATGTGTTCCCACTCAAAATCATTTTTTTCGGACATTTAATCAACTTTAATTTATCAGCTTTCATGATGGGAGCTACACTTGGTGAACAATTCTTCATGTTAAATCTCTCTAAAACTTTATTGATATAGGTCTCTTGAGACAAAACCCAAAATGTCTCGAGATCTTTCCCTATGGATCTTAATTTCAATGACATAAGATACCTTTCCCATATCCTTTATGTCAAAGCTTTTTGAGAGAAATGGTTTCACTTCATATAACAAACCCTTATCGTTGGTTGCAAGCAAAATATCATCCACGTATAATACAAGGAAACAAATCTTACTCCCACTGACCTTTTGGTATATACATTGATCCATGGCATTTTCTTCAAAGCCGAATGAAGTAATAACATCATGAAATTTTAGATACCATTGGCGGGAGGCTTGTTTTAATCCATAGATGGATTTATTAAGCTTGCAAACTAAATGCTTATTGTCTTTATAAGAGAATCCTTAGGTTGTTTCATGTAAACCTCTTCTTCCAAATGACCATTAAGGAATGTTGTTTTTCACATCCATTTGATGTAACTCAAAATCAAAATGAGCTACTAATGTCATAGGTTTGATTCTTTAGAACTCGGCTTGTGAAAACGTTTCAGGATCATTTGCAGCTCCAATTTTGTAGTCAACTTCTTGCAAATACACTATATAATCACTAGGAATTATTGGCCTTTTAACTCTAGTAGATCTTCTCAATGTTGCCTCATCATTATCCTGAGGAACTTGTTGCTCAAGCAACTGTTCAGTAGGTTGTTCAACACCATCTTGTTGTTCCTCATTAGCAACTTGATCTGTAAGGTCATTTTCAGTAGGTTGTAAAGCTTCAATTATTGTTTGTCTAACACCAATTTGTGTTTGAGGGGTGTGAATGACAATCAATCTATCACTTAAGCTAGAGGGTTGAGCTTCAAAGTGATCCCTTTCATTCCCAATGTTTGGAAACTGATCACTCCCACTAACTAAGTCATTCTCAAGAAATTTTGCATTTATTGACTCCACAATCCTAGTGTTATGTGATGGACAATAAAATTTATATCCCTTAGACTTTTCAGCATATCCAATGAAATACCCACTAATAGTCTTTGGGTCTAGTTTCTTCTCTTGTGGATTATAAATTCTCACTTCAGACGAACATCCCCAAACGCGTATATGTCGCAAACTTGGTTTCCATCCTTTGAATAACTCAAACAGTGTCTTTAAGACGACCTTGGTTGGGACTCGGTTTAATATATACACAACCGTATTTAGTGCTTCAGTCCACAAGAATTGAGGAAGTTTTGAATTACTCCTCATACTTCTCACCATGTCCATTCTTCGTGTATCTACCATAATACTCTCCACCTCTATCTGATCTCACAATCTTGATTTGTTTTCCGCATTGCAGCTCAACTTCAGCCTTAAAAAAAATTTAAAGGCATCCAAAGCTTCATCCTTAGAACAAAGTAAGTAGAGATACATATAACGTGAGTAGTCATCTATAAAGGTGATGAAGTATTTTGGACTATTGGCGTCCATATCCGGACAACAAATATCTGTATGAATAATTTCTAGTAAACTTGAACTCCTTTTAGCACCTCTTTTAGACTTGTTAGTTTGCTTCCCCTTTATGCAATCCATGTAAGTCTCAAAATCAGTAAAATCCAAAGTACAAAGTACTCCTTCATTGACTAATCGCTTAATTCTTTCAATGGAGATATGTCTCAATCTACGGTGCCATAAAACAGAAGAATTCTCATTCATAACACATCTTTTTAACCCAACAGTAACGTGCATAGAATCATAAGTGATATTGTTTTGCAAAATAATGGAATAAAGACCATCACATAATTTACCAAAACCATCACATAATTTACCAAAACCAACAACTTTGGATTTATTCATTGAAGTAAAACCAGAATCTGAAAAATTAAATGAAAAATCCAAAGGTATAAGTTGTGAAACAGAAATCAAATTCTTAGAAAAACAAGGAACATAAAATGTCTTTTCTAAATGCAAAACGAAACCACTACTTAAAACTAAATTGCACGTTCCAATGGCCTCCACATGTGAACTCATCTTACTCCCTGAGTAGATATATTGCTCACTTCCCACTTGCCTCCTTAGGTTTTGCATACCCTGTAAGGTATTAGAAACATGGATTGTAGAACCAGAATCAATCCACCATGTGTTATGATTAAAACTAGTCAAATTAGATTCATAACAGACAAAAGCAAATGGAGTACCTTTCTTATCAAGCCAATTCTTAAATTTTAAGTAGTCTTTCTTCATGTGTCCTTTCTTTTTTGCAAAAGAAACAACTAGACTCCTTCTTAATAACTGGCTTAGCAGGAATCTTTCCCTTCTTATTAACTTGGTTCTTCTTATTCTCAAAAGAAGTAGTCAAGTTCACCCTCTCCCCTTCTTCTATTAATAACCTTTCTTCTTCTTGAACACACATAGTCAATAATTCATTAATAGACCATTTATCTTTATGTGTGTTGTAAGAGATTTTGAAGGGGACATAATGGTGAGGCAAAGTGTAACGCCCCGGCAGCTTTCAAGGACTGCTGACTGCCCCCACACATCAACACGAAGCTTTCCAGTGTGCTTTGTCCTCACTCACACACTTTCCGAGAAAACTTCCCGGAAGGTCACCCATCCCATAATTACTCTAGGCTAAGCACGCTTAACCATGGAGTAATTATGGGATGGGTGACCTTCCGAGAAGTTTTCTCGGAAAGTGTGTGAGTGAGGACAAAGCACACTGGAAAGCTTCGTGTTGATGTGTGGGGGCAGTCAGCAGTCCTTGAAAGTTGTCGGGGCGTTACAAATGGTATCAGAGCCTAGCCTCTCCTAGTACGGTGTGGTTCGAGGACGAACCATGCGGAAGCTGGTGGGCATGTGACACCCGGGCACTGACGAGGGCGGGGAGTGATCACCGGTGCAAGAGGCATGGACAAGGAGCGGCTCCTGGCAGGCTTCGAGTGGAAGGGGCACATGGACGAATTGAACATACACCGGAATGAGAGGGATCTGGAGACTGTATAGGTATGGGACTATACAGATGAAGGATAGCTTAAAGGAATTGACTTGGCTACTCATATCAACAAATGCATTTGCTTTTCGGTAGCCTAACTCATAAGAACTCCATGGTTAAGCGTGCTTAGCCTAGAGTAATTATGGGATGGGTGACCTTCCGGGAAGTTTTCTCGGAAAGTGTGTGAGTGAGGACAAAGCACACTGGAAAGCCTCGTGTTGATGTGTGGGGGCAGTCAGCAGTCCCTGTAAGTTGTCGGGGCGTTACACAAAGTGCACAAAATATAGTGTACCAGGGAAGAATCAGACATGGTAACTTCCAAAGCTTTCAGTTGAGCCACAATGTCCCTAATGTGCATGATATGATCACGCACTCCCTTAATTCCAGTGAGCTTTAAGGATGAAAATTGCATTATAAGGGTGCTGGCAAGAGATTTATCGGATGTCGTAAACTGCTCATCAATAGCCCTTAGTAAATCTTTGACATTCTCATACTGGTCAACTGAACCCCGGATCCCAGCGGAAATATTGGTTTTTATGAACGTAATGGAGAGACGATTTGACCTCTCCCATTTTTCATAAAGATTAATGTCATCTTGAGTGTTGGTCTCATTAATACCCGGTGGTTCTGCTTTTCTAATAGCATAGTCAATGTCCATCCAGCCTAAATGAAGAAGAACTCTTTCCTTCCAAACCTTATAATTATCTCCTTTCAACTCAGGAATACCACACTTGATATCAGAAAAATTCACAGATTGAGAAACCACAAATTCAAAATTACATGCTTAATGTATAATTTGAGACTAAAATAAATGTCATGTTTTACCAATGCAAAACATGTCTTTACCAATGAATTTATTAACATAAAACTTGCCTGTGGGCTAAAGTTTTACTCAATTAAACTAATTATCTTAATGATAAAATTATCAAATTATATGTCATGTTTCACCAATGCAAAACATGTTTTTACCAATGAGTCTATTAACATAAAACTTGCTTGTGGGCTAAAGTCTTACTCAATTAAACTCATTATCTTAATGATAAAATTATCAAATTATATGTCATGTTTCACCAATGCAAAACATGTCTTTACCAATGAGTTTATTAACATAAAACTTTCCTGTGGGTTAAATTTTTACTCAATTAAACTCATTATCTTAATGATAAAATTATCAAATTATATGTCATGTTTCACCAATGCAAAACATGTCTTTACCAATGAGTCTATTAACATAAAACTTGTCTATGGGCTAAAGTCTTACTCAATTAAACTCATTATCTTAATGATAAAATTATCAAATTATATGTTATGTTTCACCAATGCAAAACATGTCTTTACCAATGAGTCTATTAACATAAAACTTGCCTGTGGGCTAAAATCTTACTCAATTAAACTCATTCTCTTAATGATAAAACTATCAAATTATGTTCATTTTCTTAATTCTTGTGGGTAAATTAAGAAATATAATTTAACATTTTATCCTAATTAATCATATAAATATGAAAAAATTCTTGTGGGTAGATTTTATCATATTAAATATAATTATTTACAACTAATGTTTCTCATGTAGCAAAATTGATATACAATTTTAATTGATTAAAGATGTTATGGATACTCTTTAATCTATTAAAACTATATTACTACTAAAACATTAATAATATATAAATATTTACATAAAATTCTTAATATGTAAATATATTAATAATAATGCATATTTTATTTGCACATATAACAACAAAAATATACATACAAATAATACCCAAAAATATACATAATTATTAATCCAAAAATATTTAAACATACATATATCACGTTCAAGGATTAATTGTCTTTTACCAAGCCTGCAAATTTTCCTAAAGGGGAAAGATGAAGGGAGACACACAGGGTTGAACAATAACAATTTTGTAACAGGTCATGAATTGACCCAAAAACTGAAACGCATAAACAGTTTCCCTCTTTATATTAAAGAGATGAAGAAAAACAAAAGGATTTTTTTTCAAAATCTTGAGAGAAAGAAAAATGAATAGAAAGAAACTGTTCATTGGCTTTAGACGGATCCTCTTGATCTAGTTTCAATTTTACTTTTTCTTTTAAATATAAAAGCTTTGATTAAACTTACAAAAATTGTAATCAAATTTAACGTTAATTTGGGAATTTTGTTTGAATTAAAAGCATCAAAATAATAAAGCCCATAAATCAAAAATCCAAATCAACGAAAACATGCAAGGTAGAGGAATTAACGGACTTTGATACCAAATGATGAAAATAAATAGACCAAATGATAAAAATAGAGCAGTAAAATTGATCTAAACATGTTATATAAACATCATAGTAACACATTCAAATCAAAAACAACGGAAGCAAAGATGAAAGAATAAAGTGCGTACCTCCTGCCATTGCAATTTTGTAATCCCAACAGAGACCGTTTTGTTTTCTAAACCATAACTCACTCAAACTCGATGGTGTGTTTTTTTAATAGAGGAGTAGGCTTAGTGATTGTGTTTTTTTAATAGAGGAGTAGGCTTAGTGATTGTGTTTTTTTAATAGAGAAGTAGGCTTAGTGATCAAAACTGAGAGTAACTCATCCTTTTATATAAAGTCTGACCATCACACAGGTTTAAAAATAATGGACTAGACTTTACCTTTAAACAATATAATAACTGTTCCATAACCTCTATAGAGTTAAAAAGGATAAATATAATTGGTTTAATGAATCACTTTATATTCTTTAAAAATAAAAACTTAAAATGTTATAATATCTATTCTATGATTAAAATAAATGCTAACACTAAAATGTAAAATTACCCATACTACTGTTCTTGTCGCGTGTAAAGAGTCATTAACTATGCCTGCTTGCTTTTCAAGATACCGATGGTTACCATTTTTCAACATACGCCTTTGGATGCCAGGTAATAACTTTTAATAAAATAATAAAATTTAAATCTTATTTATCTTTATAAAATCATTTTAATAAGAAAAAGTTTATTGATGTGAAATTTTCACTATATTTTTCATGTTAAAGATGTTATTTTAAAGACATGCGTAAAAATATCAAAAGTCCTACAAGTAAATAAGTTTTCCATAATTCTAATATCATATTAAAATAATAAAATTTAAATTTAATTCATATTTATAAAACCGATTTAATAAAAGAAATGTACAACTATACTATTATAATAATTTGTTCACTTCTGTCAGTGACCTCTCTCTGTTAGGGAAGAATTAGCTGTGTTCCAATACATATTGCTAAAGACACGAACTTTGCCACTTTCAAATATTATATGAATAAAATCAGATTAATTCCTATCAATCTTTTATGATTTTTATTTAAATTTTATATATTGTACTATTTTATTATTCATAGGTATGTGTTGGCAGTTTGCAGAAACCTATATATATGTGAATCACCTCATTGTTGAAATCCAAGCCTGGCATAGGAATCACAAAAAGTGGCAAACAAATAAGACACAACACAACAAGACAAACATATTTGAGTTAAACCAACATCTTTAGCTCTAAAACACCTTTAATTACTTGCAGAATCCAAACAATTGTTTTAAAAAAAACATATTTTGTAAAAATATAAAAAATAGAGTATTAGAGTAGATAGGTGTATTAAAATAATGAGACAAACATTTTTATTCTTAAATAGTCTTATAATATAAATAGAAATTTTTAAAGTTCGATTCATTATTTATATACACTCAAATAGGGATGGCAAAAAAACTCGTATCCGCGGGTAAAATTCGTTGCGGGTATTTAATATCCACAGGTAAAAGGTACCCGCGGGTAACGGGTAGCGGATAATTCAATACCCGCTTGTTAACGGGTCGGGTTCGGGTATCACATTATCCGTCCCGTGGATACCCGCTACCCGTTTAAAAAATAAAATTATAATTTTATCTTTTTATAAAATTAAAAAATAAGTTAAAAAATTGTTTCTAATTTTACGTTGCAGAGAAAGTTGCAGAGAAACTAATGGAAAGAAATGATATCAAATCAACAACAAATCAAATCAATCAATCTTCTTCTCGCTTCTTCTCACTTCTTCTTTCTTCTTCATATTCTTTCATTTCTTCTTCTTTCATCTTCTTATTCTTTCATCTTTTTTCTTCTTCTTCTTTCTTCTTCTTCTCTCTCAAACAACAAGACCATTGTCCTCCACTTTGCCTCTACCACAACGTTACATTAAATCGGTGTTGCCCCTTCCTCTTTCTCAGCGTCGCCCACGGCCAGCGGCGGAGCCGACCAGCAACAGTAGGTGATCCCGTTTGCAAAGCTTGAGAGGCTGAACCACATTGGAAGTGGTTGAAAACGTGTGAAGACGATGACGAGAGGCAGATCTGAGATGTCTGTTGCAAATCTGAGAAGTCTTGTTGCAGATATGAGATATTTTGTTGCAGATCTCACATGCTTTGGTGCAGATCTAAGCTTTGGTGGTTTAGACAAAATGAACATAGTAGTTTTTGGAGTCCCACTTTTCTGAAGTGAAGATTTAGGGTTTCTGAGTTTTGAAAAAGAAAGAAGAGTGGAGTTTGGGCCAAACTTTGGGCTTGGGAAAAACGGGTATCCAACGGGTATCCGCGGGTTGAAAAAAATCTGCAAATTTTTTTATGCGGGTATCCAGCGGATAGCGGGGCGGGTACGGGTACACTTTTTTACATACGGGTCGGGTTCGGGTATCACACTATCCGACCTGAACCTGACTCGTTGCCATACCTACACTCAATCTTTCAAGAACACTGTTTTCTTCCGTTCCTCTGACTTCTTTCTACCATCTCTCACGTTTAGGTTGTTGGTTTGACGATCAGGAGGTATTGTTAACACTCTGGCAAGTGTACCAGATCGTATCAAGTAATAATAAATGGTAAGTCCAAGTATCGTTTTCCCAAGAAACTCATGGCACTAAATTGTCGTGCTTTTGCTTAACCAATCAAGACTATAAAAACAATATTTTGGGATTTTTGAATATAAAGTGCTGAAAAAGGAGAGTTGTCACCATCTCCAAATTTACCCCAAAGGGGTGAAAAGTGTGTTTTTCTGTCTAAGCCATTAAAAGGTACCAACCTTAAGACGTTCTAGCCTTTAAATAGGGTATAAAAATAACAGAAAACAAGTCCAAGCCCAAACAGATCATAAAAATTGTAGAAAACAGGTCCAAGCCCGCGTCCCCAATGCTCAACGCTCAAAAACGGCGCTCAGCGTACTGTGGCACTGGCACTCAGTGCCCAAAACTACCGCTAACGCTCTGGTCAACTAGTTGACTTTTCTTGTTGACTGGTTGATTTTTCTGCATTCTATTTGACTTTTCTGCACTGCAACCCTTGATACTTCAACCCTTCTTTCAAATCATTCCAAAAACCTACAAAATCAAGGGAATTTATCGATAAAATCATAAAACATGTCCTCAACTCTCTTATTCACAAAACTAAAGAAAAATCATGATTCCAAGCAAGTTTCTAAGTCAATAAGGGTGCATTTGATATCAAAATTAAGTATGAAAATAACTGTTTTGCAACCGTTATCAGGTACCCAGACGATCACAGTGTCAAGGGCTACGCATCTGACCGATCAATTGGGTGAATCGAGCGGGTAAATGGTTAACCCCTTTCTTGAGTGCCTAGGGTTCTTGATCGTGCAAATTGGTTTTATTTGCATGGATCAAGGGTTCCTTTCTTCCAAATTCTAGCTCAATTTAAGTTCTAAGGTTGGTTTTCCATCATCAATCGGTGATTTGTAGGGTTTTCTAGAGTTACCTTGCGGTGCAAGCAAACGATCAGGGTTCTTTGAGCTACACTGTTGATCGGAGGTAAGGGAAGCTAGATTGCTTTAAATTGATATCGAAATTGTATATTTAGTAGTGGTATGGTAGTGGTATGATTCCTGAATTAGTTGTATCGAAATAGTGTTTAAAATAGGTATAAATGTATATTTTGGTTATTCTTGAGTGTAAAATGATGAAACTGAAATCGATGAGTCATTTTGGAATGATTAAATTTGTGTTAGTATGCTTAGATTGTGATAAATCTATTGTGGAAATGTATTTTCTGCTAGAAATATGAGATATGAAGGTTAGTGATGAGTAGACATAGTTTATAGTTGATTTTGAGTGATTTTAGAGGAAGTGGGATAGTGAAAATGAGAACTAGAGGTTAAATGCTCAATTGGTCAGTTGGAGAAGGTTTGGTAAGTCAAATGTGACTTGCTTGAGTCCTTAAATTGGTTAAAAATGTGCCAAAAGTGGTAGGTTGGGTTTTGGGTCTCTAGGTTGAGAAATTTGGAGTTTTGAAGAGGGAATTGGTTCATAATCACTTCATATTGATGTTAGTAAGGTTTAGGAACACTTAGTCTTGTCTAATTAGGTATATAACACAAATTAGGATGGTTAGAAGTTGGGAAAAATAGTTAGAATCGGTATACTTGGGTTGAGTTGCATAATTCTGCAGAATTCGTGCTGCAGAATTATGCAGACTCGCTGAGCGAATGGATTCGCACAACGAGTGGTCAAGGTGAGTGCTTTCTGTCTGAGCAATTCGCACAGTGAGATGGTGCGCTTTGCGAATGCTTATGGGGTTTACTCTCTGTCTAAGTAACTCGCACAACAAGAGGGTGTTATGTGAATGGTTTTAGAGGGTTACTCTTTGTTTGATGATTCACACAACGAATTTGTGCGCTTAGCGTCTGATTGGGGTCTGGGAGTACTACCAGATTTATTCGAATAATGAAGAGGTGTGCAAACCGGGTGTTTAGGGGCTTTGGTCTCTGTTTGGGGCTTTCGCATAACGAATTGGGGCGCTATGTGAGGGGTTGAGGTCTGGTACCGCTGAAAGTTTATTCGCACAACGAGATGAGTCGTTGTGCGAGAAACCTCTGGACTCGCTATGCGAGAGGGTGCGCTGAGCGAATAGTCCTGATTTAGTTTCCTCTTTTCTTAATTATGCTTGTTTGATTTAAATGATGCGATGGATTATTTTGGATTATGTATGAATGTATGTTGTATTATATGAGTATCAGAGAATGGAGTTGTGAATTCAAATGGAAAATAAAGTATGCTTTTAAATTGTAAATCTCTCGGTAGGATCCAAGTGTGTTTAGAATGAATACAGGAGCTCAGTATTGGGGGTTATCTTAACACTCTAATGATCTTTCATTCTCACATAGAGAAGACTGATTCATGTGGTGAGAGTAGTAGGAGGTCCTAGTGTAGACGCTACTTGATGTCTATTGCGCGGTAACGGACTAAGTCTAGACGGTCAAGTCTAGGTCATAACATATTAGGATGATTGACTATTTTATCTTGTTTGATTAATCATGTGTATGTTATAATTCTATGTACTTGCATGAATTCTTTTATATCTAACTTACACTTCTGCTTGTGTTTATGTTTTGTATGTATGGTATTTTTCCTTTGCAATGATCATTCTGTGGGTATGAGCAGAGGGATATGAAGTTTCTCTAGAGCAGGCATTGGACGATGGAGATGCTGCCGAGTAGTTAGTAGTAGAATAGTATTATACATAGTTTTGTGTACTCTCTTATATATAAAGTTTTAAATTTTATAGCCTTTTTGAATTATTGTAAGATTAATGCTTTATCTTCAAGTCTATAATTATTCTTTTTTATTATTTTGTGACTATTATTATATAGTTTATGACTATATTTTAGAATGTTACATGCTCATGAAATAGAAAATGAGATAGAGATTGAATATATATACTAGACAACATGATAAACATGATACATAATTTTTGAGAGAGAATTTATCAAAACAATCAACGCCTATAAGATATGGATTTAATTTAAATAAGAAATTAATATTATTCTTAACTTAAATTTTAACATAATGAATATATTAGCATTTTTTTATATTTTATATTAATTTTTCAATTTAACGTGAAATTTCAATTCAGACTTAAAATTTCTAATTTGGTGACACTTGAAATTGTTCTCCAGACCAAAAAACATAATATAATATGTAGAAATTATAATAATAATGTTTTAAAAATCTTACATTTACTATGATTATAGATAAAATTAATTTTGATTATATAAATAGATATAAATTTTATTTTAAAATCAGTTTTATAAAATTAAATTAAATTTAGAATCTACTTTTTAATATTGTATTAAAGTTATTATTAAAATTTATCTTAATAAAATTTGTTATTTTTAAGTATATTATTTTATATATTAATAGATGTAGATCTTATCATATAAATTAGTTTTATAAAATTAAATTAAATTTAAATTTTACTTTTTAACGTGATATATGAAAAAATTTATGATTTTTTTGTTATCAGCTAATTCATCAAGACACATATCAGTTTTGATGATAGTAAAAGGGCAAGTGTTTTTGTTGTTTGTCTAAACAGAGAATAGAAAATTGGTCACATTTGTCTTGCTCTGTCACAGTGTCTCTATTTGCTTTCTGCTTTTGGAAGGATCATACATTATTATATAAAATGTTGAATCCGATCTTGATGAGTTCAAGCATTCCTTGAATGGGTAATAAGAAATTGCAATGCAAGACAACAATAACATCACGTGGCAAGACATAATTGACACCTATGTATCTATATATAGCCAACATTATTGGTTAATGTAACTTGGTCTTGAAAACCATCATGATCATAGATTTATGTATAACTACATCTGACCCATGATCATTGATTGAGGTTGCAACAACAATTGCACCACACAAAAAAAAAGTTGGGTTGAGAATTTTGATGGTAATAACTAGTTCTTGGTGATTCTACAAACTCATCATGGTGCTAATCATTTCCTTGCCATTGTGAGATTTTTAAGCTTATCACTACTATAAGTCAAGGCTATGAAACAAATGAACATATGGTTCATTTGTTGCTTCATGTTGTTATGGACCACAGAGCAATTTATTTATGAGAAAAGGGTAGCTATAATAATGCAAATTGTTACAAGTGAAAAAAAAAAGAAAAAAAAAACTATTATTTATTATTTTCTTGAATGTGGGTAGTTGGAGGGAAGTGTTGTCTATTATCTACTTTGATAAATAAAAAATATAAAAATGTCACTCTTTCAACTAAATTTGGGGAAAAAAATTTCAAGGTTTCGGTTTCTACAAGATGTTGTCAAGGTATTTATTATTTCTATTTCCAATATTTCCAATATGCATGCAAACAAATCATCCTTTAATACACCAACAAGAAAACACACTCCATCAACTAATGCATTGAATAATATGAAGTACTACCATAGAAAATCATGATAATAATCATGATCATGTGAATAACATTTATTTTGTTTTGAAGTTGGAAGTAGTTTTTGATAAATATTCTTTTAAAATACTATAAAATAAGAAATATATTATTGAAAAACATCCACTTCCAATATTTAACCACTCCTAGCTGTAAAAACAAGGGTGAGACTCACTTAAAAAAAGTTCTAAATAGAAAAATAATTTGGGTGAATAAGCTACACACTACACCACACTGTGGTCCTTTATCTATAATACTCTCACACACTCTGACATATATTATTTAATTGCAGTAAGTTATAAAATAATAATACATGCATACACACAATATAAAATCAATAATATTTCTTTTCATTTACTTTTCTTTATCATATAATACTTTTTCTCTTATATTTGTCTTCTCTTCTTTTTTACCCATTTACTTTATATCTATTTATTTATTTTCATTTACTTTATAAAAAACAATAATACAGTCAGATATTTAACTATAAAAATGTCAACAACAATCATCCTTTTAAACTTGGTAATAAAAATGTGTTATTACATTAATGAAACGTAGTTTAGAACAATTCCCTAGGGGCAAAAACCGTATATTTGACCTTAAAGAAAAGAATTAAGGTCGTGAATACATAGTTGCAACTCACATGTGTAGAGTAGTAGTAGAGAAACGAAGGTAGACAATAATGGCGGTTCATGATTCTCTCCATTAACTTCACTCTTCCTTCCAATGGTCCACCACTCCCTCTTCCTTTTTCCATTTCCTTTTTCTTGTCTCTTTTGCCTTTCCTCTTCCCTTTTCCATTCTCTCCTTCTCCACACTAGACTCAACTCTAAAAACCCAATCTTGCACTCTCTGCTACCACCCCTCTCACCTCCATGATTTAGGGTTTCCCTCCTTTCTCAGACCCTGCATTTCTCACCTCCACCACAAGAAATGGCCAAGCTCCATTTCGCTCTCATTTTCACGCTTTTTCTTCTACTCTGCAATGTCTCAGCTGCACCATCCACCACATTACCAGCCAGTGAGTAACCCTGTTTACTGTTATCAGTCTGCTTTCATCCTTTCAACTTCTTTAGCTCAAAGTTTGTTCCTTTTTCAGGGATTGTTAGTGGGTTTCTCTCCAATGTCGTGCCTGCATTCACCAAATGGGTGTGGTCGCTCAAGGCACCCACCAAAACTGGTATGAATCTGCACAATGTAGATTGCATTTTCTTTTCTCTTTCTTTTTTTAATTTCAATTTTTTGGTTTATGTGTAATTGGAGTGTTGTTGCAGCGGTTGGTGTGAAGTCGATGATGAAGTTCGAGAGTGGGTACAGTGTGGAGACTGTGTTTGATGGAAGCAAGCTTGGAATTGAACCTTATGCTGTTGAGGTGTTGCCTGATGGGGACCTTCTTATTCTGGATTCGGTCAATAGTAACGTTTATAGGATTTCCTCCTCGCTTTCTTTGTGTAAGTGTGCCCGTTTGATTGGATGGTGGATTGAATCTGTGATCTGATTCATTTTCCATGTCCAATATGTCATTTGATTTGTTTGTGTTTTTATTTAATTTGTAATATCAGCATATGTGGGTGATCTCTTCACTGTGTTACAGTGGACTAAGGTTTTCTTGACATTGGACTTGCTGTCACTTTGGAAATTATGAGCTTCCTACTTTGTGATCTATTAGGCAGTATTAGAAAACCTTGTATTTCTCGCAATAGAAACTTGTGAGGTTTTTCTCCCTACCTACTTCACCCCAACATTCTGTTCAGAATTTCTTGAAAAAGTCAATTGCAATGTTTTTAGATCATTTTTTTCCTCTTTTGTGCAGTTGAACTTGAATTATTCTCCATTGTCTGATACTCAAGCATATGGTTTTCGTGTCAAAATACTTGTTTATAGATGGCTAGTTGGCAACTGTCATTTAAGATTCACATTCCCCTTGATCAAATCCCTTTTACATGGTAGAATCACTGTTGATTGAATCAATGTGTTATGTGCCTAGCATTATATCATCTCACTTTAGTTCTTGCTTACGAAATTTATAAATTTACATCAAACTTTTACAACGTAACTGTAATGCATTTTGAACTTACTGCATCTGTGGGACTTCTCTTTTTGTTGAAATTTCTCAGCCACTCTTGAATCCATTTAAATGTATATATTTTTCTTGACTTAAAAAACTAATAGCCTTTGCTTTGCAATTTTGCAGATAGCAGACCGAAGCTTGTGGCAGGATCTGCTGAAGGATATTCTGGACATGTTGATGGAAGGCTTAGGGAAGCTAGGATGAATCACCCGAAGGGGATAACTGTTGATAATCGTGGAAATATCTATATTGCAGATATAATGAACATGGCAATTAGAAAGATTAGTGATTCAGGTAAACCTTATACTAAAACTGAACAATTCTTTCTCTTCCTCCCCCTCATGAGGCCCTTGTTCTACTTCCCACAATAGAATCATTGGTGAGAGGTTTTTGTTGAGTTGAGTTTTCTGTTTACAGGTGTCACAACAATTGCTGGCGGAAAATGGAGCCGTGGAGGGGGCCATGTTGATGGTCCAAGTGAAGAAGCTAAATTTTCTAATGATTTTGATGTGGTTTATGTTGGAAGTAGTTGTTCCCTACTTGTCATAGACCGGGGAAACCAAGCCATCAGGGAGATTCAACTACACTTTGATGACTGTGCTTACCAATACGAAAATGGATTTCCACTTGGTAAACTAAATCATTCCACAGTCTTCCTCTAGAAAATTTTTTAATTACACATCAAGGCTAATTTCCATAAATTTACAGGTATCGCAATGCTTGTTGGGGCTGGCTTTTTTGGTTATATGCTTGCATTATTACAACGTAGACTCGGTACAATTGTATCATCTCATGATGTGAGTTCATAGTATTGTCTTATACATTATAACAGTAAAACAGATATAAACATTGTAAGTAGATGTCTGGAGTTTTCTTTGTTACGCAGCTACTTATGAAAGTCACATATTCTATACATGGACAGGTCTAGATCTCTCATTTCATGTTATGCTACACTTTTCGAATTATCCTTTTTTATCTTAGTTTTTTGCCATAGCTGCAGAATTTAAACTTGCCTTTTGTTTTCTAAAATTGCATAATTCAATAGCTACACGAGTTTATTAGAAAACTTGAGCCATTTAATCAATCTCTTGCTTTTGTAGGCTGAGGGTTCAGCAATGTCTGGCATGTCACCAAGTCCATATCAAAAGCCGGTGAAGTCTGTGAGGCCTCCTTTAATTCCATCAGAAGATGAATCAGATAAGCAAGAAGAAAGTTTCTTTGGATCCCTTGGGAAGCTTCTTACCAATGCTGGGGCATCAGTAGTGGAAATAATGGGAGGTTTATTTCCTGGTTTCAGAAAAAGACCACAGAGCTACGAATTTCAAAGCCAAACATTGTTCCAGCAACCTCAAAAGCAACTAAATCCTTGGCCTGTGCAAGAAAGCTTTGTGATCCCAGAAGAAGATGAACCCCCTTCTATTGATCCCAGAACCCCAACACCACGCAAAACATATCCTTTCATGTCCAAGGATGCCGAAAAAATGCAACAACTATTGCAAAGTAGAGCATTCTATAGCGGATGGGAAGGAGATCTTCAGCAACAACAGCAAGTAAAACATCAGCAGCAACAACAACAACAACTCAAGCATCATCATCGCCATCAATATCATTCATCAATCCCTCACACTTACCTTGAGCAAAGCCACGAGGAAACCAATGAGATACTATTCGGAGCAGTTCAAGAGCACGATAGGAAGCAGGAAACCGTGGTTATCAAGCCTGTGGAATATGGTCAATCTCTCTATGATCATCACTACATTCGACCTCGAATCAATTCTATGGGTTATACCAACAAGCACTGAGTATATAAAACAACAAAGATTAGGAGCAAAGAAGTGCTTTATCCCCAATCCAGCTTTAATTAGAGAGGGGAGAGTGATATCAAGTACAGGAAGTATAATTAATGATTTCTTTTAAAAAGTGTGATCTTTGTAAGGAGAAACTGGTGGTCATCACAATATTAAGTGTTTAATCAGTTTGAGGGTAAGATCAAGAAATTTTGGCATGCTATTTCTTGATTTTTTTTCTGGTGAAGATTATGTTTCAATGTCCAGCAGAAGTTCTCTGCCATAAAATATAAGATATATTATATAGTATACATATATACTTGTCTTCTTTTGCCTTTGTTCCAAGGAAAAGTTCTGACACCTTCAAGTGTTCTTCTGTACCTTGTACCTTTTATGTGGGCGACATGCATACACCTCATGCTTTGATAATTGTAGACAAGGAAAAATCTTTTCCTAGTGGAGCATGTCAGAACTTGTGTTTGATGAGTGTTTCAGTTACCAATTTTGCAGTTCTTCCAACAAACTCTCATATTCCATCCTGAACATATGAATGTAAGTTAAAGATTATTCTGAAGGTGATAGAAGATGTTAATAGTAGTGACAGAGGAATGGAGGTGGTAATAATGGAGAGTAATAATAGTTGAAGGAATATGATAATTGGAGTGACCACCGGAGTGTGTTAACAACTCTAGATTTCATTACAAGTGGATGACATGACATGTTGGGAGTCCCCACTAGCCACTGCATGTGACTGACATTATGGCATTTTACATTATTAAATTCTTAAAGATTTTAGTATAAAGAATGTTAAATAAGAAAAAATAATACTGGAGGATTATATTGGATCTAAAGTCAATTATGATTGAATCTATAGATAAAAATTATCTGATTTGTTTTCAAACTCAATATGTGACTGGCAGATTAGGTGAATTCGCCATTGGGGTTTGAGATTTAAATTGTGCATGCTTTTTTTTTTTTTTTTTTTATGTAGGATGGCACTGAGAAAATTTACCTATTGACGGAGTATAGTAATATTTATTTTTTGAACTGGGTAAAGATGAATACGTATATATTTATTTTGTTATTATATTTGCTTTTATATTTATTTTTGTTTTAAATTAATAAAATATTTTTACCTTTTTTTTTTGGAAATAAATTATGGAATTTGGTAATTAAAGAGATACCTGCAAAAATTCTTATCAAAATTTGATCTCTATATTCAAATATGAGCTTATGATTAATTTTAAAAAAATCAGCTACTTGTATACATTTGAAATTATCACATAACTTAAATGAGTTATATCAACTTTTATTTATACTTAGTCTCTTAATTCACTTATAAAACACGCATTTCCTTTATTTTTACACTTTTCTATAATTATTTTCATTTTTATTTGATATTTATACGGTGATAATTTATTTTTTAATATTTAACATTGAAGAAAAATGTGCATCTTTTTAACATTTAATACTGAATTATATTATATATTTTTTGCTATGATTTTTTTAACCATATATTTTTGTTGTTGAAAATTAATTTCGTGATATTACAATTTCTTCTATTTAATATTTAAAAAGAGTGTCAAATGTTAATTATATCAACTTACATTTATATTTTGTAAGAACATAGTAAATAGAGTATTAGAGTAGACATGTGTATTAAAATAATGAGACTGCTTATTTTATTTTAAAATAATCTTATAATATAAATAAAATTTTATAAACGCGTCTCGTTACTTTAAGAACGCTTTATCCCTCTAAAACACTATTCCTCTACGATTCTCTTACTTCTCGCTAGATTTTCTCTCATTTGAGTTATCTGTTCGACGATCAGGAGGTGTCTAGACGATCCTGGCATCGAGAGCTACCCCTTTCATCGATCAATTTCTTGATCTGGTCAAGTAAGTGAAAAACCCTCTTTCTTGGCCTTTAGGGTTCTTAACTTTTGTAGAATGATTTTGTTCTTGCATGAACCAGGTATTCATTTTCTTAAATTCCTAAATTTCTAGTGATCCTAAGGTTGGGTTCCAACTGGTAATTTGGTGAATTGTAGGTTTTCTGAGAGTTCCTTGTACCGCAAGTAATCCACAGAGCATTTAGAGGGCGTGAGCTGTTGAGTCAAGGTAAGGGAAGTTGGATTTTCTTTGTAATTATAGAATGATTTTCTGGCATGTGTGAAGGTTATGTTAGCACTAGAATGATTTTCTAACTATGTTAGAATTCATGTATGCAATGTGCCTGTTTTGAGTGTGTATGTTTGAACTGTGAAAATGTAATAAATTAGATGATGTTTGGATTGTTTTAGATGCATGAGAAGTGTTAAATCTGTGTTAGTAGTGGATGGTTATGAATAAACACAATTGGTTTGAGTTTAAAGCTAATTTAGAGGAAGTGAGGTAATGAAAATGAGAAATTGGAGTTGAGGGCTCATTTGGTCTGTTGGGACAGTTTGGGTAAGTCAAATGTGACTTGTTTGAGTCACTCAAATGGTCAAAAACATGTTCTAAGTGGTAGATTGTGATTTGGGTCCCTAAGTTGATAAATTTGATGTTTTAGAGTAGGAATTGATCCACAAATACTATAGATTGATGGTAGGAAGTTTTAGAATCACTTAGACAAGTTTAATTAGATATATAACACAATCTAGGAGTGTTAGAAGTTGGGAAAAATAGTTAGAATTGGTAGATGGTGTTTGAGTTGCATAATTCTGCAGAATTTCGTTCTGCAGAATTTCGTTCTGCAGAATTTCGTTCTACAGATTATGCAAACTCGCTGAGTGAATGGATTCGCACAACGAGTCATCCTAGAGAGATGCTCTCTGCCAGGGCATTTGCACAACAAACTGGTACGTTGTGCGAATGACTTTAGAGGGTTGCTCTTTGCCTAGGCATTCGCATAGCGAGTTGGTGCGTTGTGCGAATGGTTGGAGAGGGTTGCTCTCTGTCTGGTGATTCGCATAGCAAATCTGGGAGCTGAGCGTCTGGTGATAGCCTGGGATCACTGCTAGTTTAATTCGAATAACGAAAGAGGGTGCATAGCGAGTGTTTGGGGGTTTGGTCTCTGTCTGGGTTTTCACGTAACACTTGGGTGTGCTATGCGAGGAGTGGAGGTGTGGAACCTCCACATGTTTATTCGCACAACGAGTTTAGCCGTTGTGCAAATGGTTGTGAGGGGTTGGCCTTTGTCTAAGGATTCGCTCAGCGAGTTGGGGTTCATTTACTATTTTTCCTTCTTTTTTCTGGAGTGGTTTGAATGATGGTCTAGTTCATTGAATGTTATATGCAAAGGTATATGGAATTATATGAGTATGAGAGGTATGAATGGTAATTTAAAGTGAAGAAAGGTATGATTCAATTTGGTGTAAGTGTGTATTAAAGCAAAATATCTCGGTGAGATACTTATATGTTGAGATTGTTGATAAGGGAAGCACTGGTTGAGCTGAACCTTAATCTCATAGTGCTCTAGTTACTCTGGTTGACAGCACATTATTAATAACACATGTATTGTTATGTGTTACATGTTCTATTCTTTATTATGGATGATATCTGATTGAACATGTTTGTGAGATGACTGCAAGTTTTAAGTCGACTTTATTATGAAGCAAGTCGATTAAAACTCGTGACTATGCACATATTTTCAAAAGCAGTACAGTGAGTGATTTTGCATTGAAAAGTTTTTCAAACTAAGCTGAAGTGTCTAAGTCGACTACATGCGCAGTGGATCCGACTTAGTTATTTGATTTGAAATTCTGTTAATGCTTATGTACAGTAACGACTATATTCCAAATGTCTGTTAAAACATTTATGATAATCAATTGTATTAAATGCAAAGTTATTTTGGTTGTTATGACTGCTGCTAAGTTGCTTAGCTGTTATAACTGTCTGATGACAGTCGACTTCATTAGTAACACAGTCGACTACAAGAGCATCTGATTTATAGAAAACTATAAATAGACGTGACTCAGTTGATCACATACATGTTTGGATATTCTGACACTTTTAATTTGATTTACAGATTGTGATCTCTGAGAAAAAAGCTCCAAGAACTCATCAAAAAAATGGTGGAGATCTTTCTTGAAAGAGTGTCTTAAGGAGAATCTGCATTGCGCTTACTGTTTGATCAGAATTCTGCGCAGTTGGTGTATTCATATTGATCAAGACTGCTTTCAATCTACTGGAAATTGGTTTTCCTATTGTGATTACAGGAGGTTGACTCCTGAAGTCTATACACTTTGAGGATTGTTCAAATTGGGTTAAAGATTACAGAAGAGGGGATATCTTGCTGCAGATCTTTGTTGTTGCTGCCTATATTTTGGTTAGAGAGGTGCTTTATATTTTTGACGTGGAGGTCTCTATAAAAGCCTTGTTGTAAAAAGCTTGATCATTATAGTGCATCTGCTTCCGGATTGTGGAAGGACACTGGATGTAGGCATTGAGGTTGAACCAGTATAAAAATTTGCGTTTGATTTCTCTATCCTTACACTTTTACATTAGGTCGACTTAACTGTTTACGTAGTCAACTTTACATTTTCGCTGCATTTAGAATTTTCATTCCTTGCGATTCAAGAAACTTTGTAGAGACTTTTACTTTGCGATAAAGATTTTGAAAAGACTCTGATTTTTAAACCTCACCAATTCCCCCCGCCCCCCCTCTTGGTGTTGAAACTGAGTCTTCCTATTTCCAACAATTGGCACCAAAGCTGGTTTTCGTAAAATATTTGAAAAACTAGTCGACTTTGTTTTCCTTGAATCGACTATATCCTGGATAATGGCTTCCTTTTTTCAAACCTTTAGTGAAGGTGCATCTACAAACAGACCATCACTGTTTGCGGATGAAAATTATCCTTTTTGGAAAATTAGAATGCAAATATTTCTTGAATCCATGGATAAAGGAATTTGGGATGCAACTTTGAATGGTCCTTTTGAGCCAACTCATATTATTGATGGAAAAACTATTTTGAAAATTTTTTCTGAGTGGTCTCAAGAAGAGAACAGGAAAGGACAACATGATGTTAAAGCTAGAAATATCATTGCCTATGCACTAACCATTGATGAATTTTTCAGGATATCTTAATGCAACTGTGCTAAGGAGATGTGGGATGTCTTAGAAGTCATGAGGGCACTGATGAAGTCGAGAGAGCAAGGAAGAATTCTTTGATTCAAGAGTATGAACTTTTCAGGATGAAGGCTGGTGAAACAATCTATGAAGTCCAGAAAAGGTTCACACACATTGTAAATCACCTTATGACTCTTGGCAAAGTTTTTGACAAGGAGGAGATCAATATCAAGATTTTGAAAAGTCTAAACAGAAGCTGACAACCCAAAGTCACAACAATCTCTGAGTCCAAAGATCTAACAAGCATGAATATGGCTACCTTGTTCGGTAAGTTAAGAGAACATGAGTTAGAACTTGGAAGGTTGAAGGACGAATAAGAGATTGAAGAAAAGAAGTCCATTGCACTGAAAGCAACGAGCAAGAAAGGCTCAAAGTCAGAGGATGATTCAGATGCTGAGATGGACAACAATGAACTGATGACCATGGTGGTAAGAAAGTTTAATCGACTTGTGAAAAATAATAGTCAACTTACTAACCATGCAAGTCATAACAAAGTCAAGAAAGCTTACATGTCAAATGTTATACAATGCTAAGAATGCGGGAAAGAAGGACACATCAAACCAGATTGTCCAGACCTGAAGCCGAAGCAGAAAGCCATCATAAAGTTTCCTCAGGACAAGAATAGAAAGCAGGAAGGAGCTTACATAGCCTGGGAAAATAGTGATTTTGAAACTTCAAGTGATGAAGATGCTGATCATGATGAAGAATCAAACATGTGCTACATGGTTGGAACATCATTGGCTGAATACGACAGTGATACAAATTTTGAGAATGAGTCGATAGAAGTGAAGTATGATTTACTAATAGATGCTTTTAAAGAGATTCATGTTGAAGCAATGCGACTCCAGTATAAGGTAAATCAACTGAAATCTGAGAGAAGAGACTATGAGCATAAAATCAAGAATCTTGTCACTGATAATGAGAAACTACAGAAAGAGTTAGATGAAGCCTTATTATCTGCTAAGAAAGTTAAAATTGAAATTGTTACAGTAGAGAAAGAATGTGATAAATGCCCTGCTCATGTAAAGCAAATAGATTACTTGACTAGCACACTAGCCAAATTTACTCAGGGTAGAGAAAATCTAAATGATGTATTAAAATCTACTAGTAGAGCTATTAACAGACAAGGCATTGGCTACAAAGATAATTCTAATAGGTCCAATACAAGAAAATTTTCAGATTTAAGCAAACCTGCTAAACATGCTTGCTTTTATTGTAATAGTATTGGTCATACTGTTAGAAATTGCTATTATAGAATAGTTGGAGTTCCTAAAGGTTTATACATGTGGATACTTAAGGAACATCTGGCAACAATTAACAATCAAGGACCCAAATTCAAATGGGTACCTGCAACAAAAACTTGAACTGTTTTGCAGAATTTGAAACATGTGCAATGAGAACTCAAGGATGAACTAACATGACTATATCAACTATCTTAAGTGTTTACGACTGGTAACATGTATTATCTTACTGCATCATGTATGAATAGCTTGATTGTTTAATAATTGATATTTTGGCACTTGCTTGATTGATTGTCTGTATGTTCTATGTGAAAATCAAATTTTTTGAACTATAGTCAACTTGATTATGGGCCTAGTCGAATATGTGTCTTTGTATGACTGTATTTGTTTTGAAAATGTTATGACATACAGTAGTCAACTTTGTCTTTATCAAAATCGACTGAATGTCTCTGTTTTGGGCTTTATAAAATTTGAAAAATTTAAAAATGGGTCTTGTTTGTGTATTGTCTTGTTCGCGCCTTTTCTTTTTAGGGTGTTTGTCTTCAAAAGTCGTGTGATGTGTTCTAGCATTTGTGTTTTGTCAATTTCCAAAGACCCCTAAACTGTGAAAGAAAGTTTCAAGAATCTTCTCTCTATGGCGTCCTCAAGTCGTGCTGGAAATGGAAACAAGGGAAAATGAGTATCTGTGTCAAGAAGTTATGATCCCACAGGATGGATTAGTGACGAAGCAACCCACAAAAGATTTCTTGGTACAACCGTAAATATCGTAGCTTCTCCCATGAATCTGAATTTAAGCATGTCTGAGAAAGAAGGGTTCATGTTTCCCGATTGGTTAGAAAGACAAGGATTGTCTATCTTTGTGCAAATGAAGGGATACTGGTATCCAGAATTAGTAAAAGTGTTTTATCACAATCTAAGAGTGGTGGAAGACAACATCCATTTAAGAGTGAAGGGTGTTGACATTCAAATTGATGAATTTATGTGGAATATCATCACAAACTTGCCATCAAAAGGAGCCTTTTCACATTTACCTTCTACTCAAACCAATACCTTGCTTAACAAGAGAAAGTTGTACAAGGATTGGTTGCGATTCCCTGGAATATACTCAACTGAAAGGTTCTTTGCATATGAAGGATTAATGAAAGAAGAAAAGATAGTTGCCTATCTTTTGGCTCTGTTTATTCTACCTGGAAGGATAAGAAACGACAGGATGACTAGGGAAGACATTTATCTTCTTCATGGAATTAAGAACAATATACCCATAAATTGGTTGCGTGTTGTGAAAGATCATATGAAAAATGCTGCTCTAAACAGATCACTGTACCTTCCATATGTTGTGTTTATAAGCAAAGTGTTGGTATTACTGGGTGTGGATATAAAAAATGAACAAAAACGTTTGATAGGGACTCAATCATGTCTCTGGGAATTGTAAAGACTATAAACGGATGAAACTTCATGGGTAATGATCACACTAAATACAACAAAGGAAGCACTCCTACTGAAATGGGGGACCACACAAACATCTTTCCTGAGACTAACTTTGAAAGATATGCAGCTGAGCATATAAGAATCTTGCACGACAAGTATGATAATCTTGCAAGGGAGAGTCATGCTAATCAGCAGCTGGAAGTAGAGAGTTCTTCTGAAGAGGATTCAATAGAATCCTTCTGACTCAGCTTAGGGACATAGGAAATTTGACTATCCTAGTATAAGTGTGTCCTGCGTCCTAAGTTTTTTGTGTCATCTGTGTCTTTGTTCTTAGGTCTTATTTTGTTAATGGCTTAGTATTGCCATTATATTTTTAGTTTGTTCTGGTCTATCAATGTAATATTTGTTGAACAATGAAATGAAATTAGTTGTTTGGTTCAAATTCATTTGCTCTAAATTGCTTGATTGAATCTGCTTGGATGAATACTGAATTGACTGAGTGATTATCGAAGTTGACTATGCATATACTCACTGTTACATTAACTGTTTTGCATACTCACTTCTTATCTGTTTCAATTTTCTTGCATTACTATGATTCTAAACTGCTTGGTCTTCAAAAGACTGTAAAAGGTTTTGCAGGAAACACTGCTTTGGAAATTATTACTGGGTTTACAACTGTTTGGAAAGCAATGAAATAGACTCAACAAATGTTCAAATCGACTTACCACTTACAAGGGGTTATAAATTCCATTAATTGGAATTTGCTTATTAAGTTGCTTGATCATTTTATATCAGTTGTCTTCAATATATCTCTGTTCTTATATGACTGTTTTACAATGAGACTATATTGTGAGATTGTTGATAGGTGTATCTTTGCTTGATTGAATGGCTAACAATCATAACATTGATACAAACTAATTGTCTGCTCTGATATCTATGTAACTGCATTGTGCATTTAAATTTGATTTTATAATATGCATAATGATAAGGGGAGCATTATTTGATTGCATAGATTTTTCACATGCCTACACTCTAGGAGGTGTTTATCTATTTCATGTGAATATCTATGATAGCGGGAGCATCTTTGAATTTTTAATTTGTTTAAATTGATTTACACTGATGCATCTCTAGTATTTCACATTATCAGCATATCCATATCTGAAAGCAATACTTTTTTGCTAATGCACAAAAGGGGGAGAAATATCTGAAAAGTTAGATTAATATGCTTATTTGCTTGATATGTGATTGTTTGCTTGGTACTATTTTATTCAGAGTAATTGAGCTGAAATATATGTTGGAATCATCTTTTGTTTGCTCTGATATACTGGAAATTGCTCTAATATACTAGAAAGATCATTTAATCACTTGCACCTACTGAATGCTTATATTAGCTTTGGTTTCTAGTGATTACTTGACTGTTAATAAGTTGTTTGTGTACAAACATGGTTGCTTATTAATCATTGTTGTTCATCATCAAAAAAAGGGGAGATTATTGAGATCGTTGATAAGGGAAGCACTGGTTGAGCTGAACCTTAATCTCACAGTGCTCTAGTTACTTTAGTTTTTTATGATGACAACACATTATTAATAACACATGTATTGTTATGAGTTACATGTTCTATTCTTTATTATGGATGATATCTAATTGAACATGTTTGTGTTGATACTGTCATATGAATGCACATTTGTTGAGCTTATATATGATACATCATTTATAATTGCATTGCATATGCTTTTGAAGAGAAAACCACATGCGCTTTAATGAACTTATATTATGTGACATGACTGCAAGTTTTAAGTTGACTTCATTATGAAGAAAGTCGATTAAAGCTTGTGACTATTCACAGATTTTCAATAACAGTTCAGTGAGTGATTTTGCATTGAAAAGTTTTTCAAAATGAGCTGAAGTGTCTAAGTCGACTACATGCGCAGTGGATCCGACTTAGTTAGTTATTTGATTTGAAATTTTTTTAATGCTTGTGTATAGTAACGACTATATTTCGAATGTCTGTTAAAACATTTATGATAGTCAATTGTATTAAATGCAAAGTCAATTTGGTTGTTATGACTGCTGCTAAGTTGCTTAACTGTTATAACTGTCTGATGACAATCGACTTCATTAGTAGCACAGTAGACTACAGGAGCGTCTGATTTATAGAAAACTATAAATAAACGTGACTTAGTTGATCACATACGACTTTGGATATTCTCACACTTTCAATTTGATTTACAGATTGTGATCTTTGAGAAAAAGGCTCCAAAAACTCTCAAAAAGACAGTGGAGATTTTTCTTACAAGAGTGTCTTAAGGAGAATCTGCATTGCGCTTACTGTTTGATCAGAATTTTGCACAACTGGTTTATTCATATTGACCAAGACTGCTTTCAATCTACTGGAGATTGGTTTTCCTGTTGTGATTATAGGAGGTTGACTCGTGGAGTCTATACACTTCAAGGATTGTTCAAAGTGGGTTGAATATTGCAGAAGAGGGGATATCTTGTTGCAGATCTTTGTTTTTGCTGCCTATATTTTGGTCAGAGGGTTATAGAGGTGTTTTATATTTTTGACGTGGAGGTCTGTATAAAAGCCTTGTTGTAAAAACATTGATCATTATAGTGCATTTGCTTCCAGATTGTGGAAGGACACTGGATGTAGGCATTGAGGCTGAACCAGTATAAAAATCTGCGTTTGATTTCTCTATCCTTACACTTTTACATTAAGTCAATTTAACTGTTTACGTAGTCAACTTTACATTTCCGCTGCATTTAGAATTTTCATTCCTTACGATTCAAGAAACTTTGTAAAGACTTTTACTTTGCGAAAAAGATTTTGAAAAGAATTTGATTTTTAAACCTCACCAATTCACCCTCCTCTTGGTGTGGAAACTGAGTCATCCTGTTTCCAACATTGTATGTGTTAAAATGAATACAGGGAGCTTAGTCTTGGGGGATATCCTAACATTCTAATGATCTTTCATGCTCACTTAGAGAGGATTGATTCATGTGGTGAGAGTAGTAGGAGGTCCTAGTGTAGGCGCTACTTGGAGGCCTATTGCGTGGTAACGGACTAACCTTGTGTGTGTGGTAGGTGAAACCCATGACAATGGCTTTGCAAAGCAGTAGGGCCACCACAAGTGCACAACCCGCCTTAGCTCAGTATTCATTCTAAGTCTAGACAAGTCAAGTCTAGAACATAACATGTTAGGATCTCTGAATTAGTTGTTTTGTATGAATACTCATGTATAATGATATGCCATGTGATAATATGAATGTTTTTACATCTAGCTTACCCTTTATGCTTGTGTTTGTGTTTTGTATGTGTTGTGTTCTTTCTTTTGCAATGATCATCCAATGGATGTGAGCAGAGAGAGATGGGTTTCCCTAGAGAAGGCGTTGGACAATGCAGATGTTGTCGAGTAGTTAGTAGTAGACTAGGATTGTACATAGTTTTGATAGACACATCTTGTATATAAAGTTTAAAATTTTATGACCATTTTGGAGTGACTGTAAGGTTGATACTTCATACTCTAACCTGTAACTGTTCTATTTTATTATTTCTGTGACTACTATTATATGGTTTATCACTATATTTTGAGATGTTACACATTTAAACTTAATTAAGTTTTAAGTTTCTTTTACATTTAAATATTTTAATTGAATTTTTATTAGATTTTTTATTATAAAACTATAAATAAATTTTATTGTTTTATATTAATCATAAAATATTACATCTATTAACACGTTGAGATGACAAAACATAATGACAAGTAAAATAATAATTATGTCACCCAATTTAAAAAGATATTAAATGAGAAAAACTCAAATTAAAAGTGTAAAGTTTTTAATACCCAATAAATATTTTTTTTAATAAAAACTTATTTAAAAACATAAAAAATTATCAAATATTTAAAACTTAAGACTTATATTTATATTTAGAGTATTAATGGTCAATAGTAAACTAGTTAGTGGTTTACTTAATTAATTTAGAGGTTTATTTGATCAATATAAAAGTATTTGATAGCAAATCTAGTAGTTTATTTTATGACCTTTTAATTTATTTAATTAATATTTAATTTACAAAAATTACTTTAGCTAGTTTTTAATTTTTACATTGTTTTATTATTTCTTATATTTTAATAAATTTCATTATAATTCTTAAGTTTTTTACTTATCATATATATTTAATCTTAGAAAGACAATATATATATATATATATAACTTCTTTATTAATACTCGTCAGAACAATTACATTATATAAAATGAGTCGTTAAGAAATATATACAACTATTAAGAAAAATATATAAAAAACACTACAAAGTTTAATAAAAATTTAATTATTTTTCAAAAGTATAATTATACAATAAGATACTTTTTTGTATAAAGACACAAGTTTTATTTATACAATAAAATCCATATGGGTTTGTCGTTTTACATTTTCATCACATCCTTCTAATTTAATAATTATTTTGATTAAATCTTTCTAATTCAGTAAGCTACTTTTAGGAAACAAAGTATAAGAAATTTGAAGTATTTATTAGAGGCAGGGTAGGTGGTGCTGCTACTTCACACTTGGATATAACAGATTTAGGTACAATTGCAACATGTGCCTGTGATGGCCATTTAATATTATTTGTATGAGTCTTCTCCTGCTGCACCGTTTCATATATATTTTTTCCTATACTCTCCTGTTTCAAAAATAATTTTCCAATGAATTTTGAAATTTATTATATTCTTTCTAAATTTTTGAAAAAAAAAATTCAACCGATTTTAAAATTTATTGAAAAAAATATCTTCAAAATTTGAAATTCATTAAAATTATTTTCGAAAGCTTTAACAAATTTCAAAATTTATTAAAAGTTTAGAAATTTTTTAAAAGATTTTGAAATTTATTGAATTTTTTTTTCTTTTGTTAAAAAAAAGATATAGAATTTTTGGAAATATAGAGAATATTTTTGAAATTTAAAAAAAAAATAAGGCAAAGATGCAGAGATTTGTAGGATAATATTGGAAGAAACAAGTGTTTTTGTATAACACCTACTTTTTAAAAATTATGGAAGTGGTAAAATAAATACCCAATATAAGCCCAAGTAGCAAGACATTGCCTAATAATAAGTGTTTCTTTATGCACCCCATCAATTTCTTCTTACATCTATTATTTTTTGAATTCCAATTTTACCCTTCTGTGGAAACACCAGTTTGGTGTGTATTGCGGTATGGTTTCTGCTACAATGTTGGAGGAGGTACTTCTCGGGTTCTGGTGAAGTACGGTAAAACAGTTAGGGTTAAATGGGAATTCACATATATTTGATGTAATGTTAGAATCAAATTTTACAGGTACAGAAAGATAAACTCTAATTTATTTGTAATGTCACCGTGGCTTTTCAAATATGCACCTCCAAGTGAAAAAGAAAATCATATTAAAATTGATAAACCTAACTCAAGATTATAAACTGATTTATAAAATCAGATTTACACTCATTAATATACTTTAAATTGATAGATATATATTTTTTATATTCCAATATTATCTAAAATAGACATCATGTTATTTTATAAATGTCAAATAAAGGATTATAATATATTTATTATAAGATGAGAGATTCTTCACAATACATAATCAAAAATAGTCTGAAATATGTTTTGAACAATGCATTGTTTTGTTTTAATAAGGTCAAATGCTTTTTGAGATCAAGACTCGGAAATACTGATGTTTGAGTTATTTAAATATTTGTTTTCCGTAGTTTTTGTTTGATTCATGCATTATAGGAGATCATGTTTTCGAAAATAAGAACGCGTTTTTATATAAAACATGTATAATAATAAGAAATGACTTAATTAAATTTTAAATAATTGATAAAGTTGAAAACTTTCGCTTGAATATGTAATAATGTTTTTTATAATTTATTAAGTACTTAAAATATTTATATTTTTTAATTGAATACTGGTTAACTGTTATTTTATTTCGTTATTTTACAGTATTATTTTCACATTATTTATAACTTTATAAAATTATAATTAATAAATATATTGTACAATAACATACTCAAACATTATTTTAAAATAAAAATATAAACACTTAATTTTGATATATAAACTTTAACATCCCATTTAAATAAAATTAATAATACAAGAGAATTATCACGTAATCAATAAAGTAGAACACTTAACAAGTAAAAAATATTAAGTTTAATTACATTTTTCAATACATAATTATAAAACCAAATTTATATAGAGACTCCTAAAAGCCAAAATTATATATAAAAGAGCTATCCTAAAAGGAACTAATGTAATATCCCATTTTTAATAGTAAAATACTATTAAAATGAAATGTTACATATATTAAAATTGAACCAATATAAGAAAACAAACTTATGAATGACAAGATCTACATTTGTAGAATTATCCGACTTTCCAACTTATCATTCATACATCTCGTTGGAGCAATGTAAAGAACGTCTTCCTAAGCTCACACCATTAAGGTGATCATCGCAAAAGAGAAAACATACAAAAAGACAAACAACATAAAAACAAGGGTAAGTTAGAGTACTAAAAGATCATACATACAATTTTAAAACAATAATAATATGCATCCATATAATAACTCAAACAACACATAACACAATTCCATCAACCTTGAAGAACCCAAACTATCTGGATAGATGAATTAATGTCAGACTCATAGGGAACCTGCACCCGTGTATGGTGGAGCAACCAGATCAAAAATAATAACAATCACATTTTCAACCACCACCAATAATGCCATACACCAAGGTTAATTCGTCAAACATCTATGGCCCTAACCAGTGACCATAGACTAGGACCTCCTGCTACTCTCCACGACATAATCACCTATCTTTACATGAGATGGAGTTATTGAGAGTGTCAGGATCATTCCCTAATCCAGGAGCCCTACTTCAATACATAACACAACATAAACAACATGTGAGATGTTCTTCAACAAGAGATGCTCTCCAAGGTGTGTTGATGAAGCTCTTCAAAGGATGGACTCCATGTGAGATGACAAATGTTGCGGAAGCTTTTCAAGATGAATAGATGTGGTTAATGGTGTTGGATGGTCTAGGTAGAAGTCCTTCTAGGAGGTGAGGCCAACCATGAAGGAGAAAGTAAGAAGTCGTCTAGAGAAAGACATTTCTTAGAGTGAGAACTAAGGAGAAGGAGACTTGCAATTTTGGCAAAGAAACTCTAGCATTCAAAATAGTTCTAAAAAATTATACAAGGTTGCCTCTCCTTTTATAGGTGAAGGAGTAGGCTAGCATTCAATGCACTAGAAAGGAACTAAAAGCTTCCTATGGCAAGGGGGGATGAATGGGAGNCTTCNCCCCTAACTACCATCCAAGTTCAATGTATAGGAGCCTTCCTTGATGTTGACATGTTCCAAAGGCTTCCTATGACCCATTTTAAGCACATATTCACCTACATCAAGGTTTACGGTGCACTACTTCACTCTAAAAGCTACTAAGCTTCTAAAACAAAGCTAAACAAAATTTTTACATATTTACAAAGATAAAAGAAGAAGACTAGTAAGTGATTCTCCACAAGAGTAAAATCCTTTAATTTCCATCTTCTTCTTCTAGCCTTAGCTTAAGTTGATGCTCCCTTCACGGATCTCCATTTAGTTCCCAAAACGGATTCCATCATACCCTCCCTCTTGAAAACGATTTGTCCTCAAATCGGAAAGATATTTGAGGAAGCACAACTTTGGTTTAATGATCTCCTCGTGGATAAAAAATGTACCTACAACAAATAACAAATAGGAGTATTATTAAAATAATAGACCTAAACAAAGGAACAAAGAAAGAAAGTCTTTTGCTTTTGGAAAAGGTTTTATGAAGAAGGTTGTTGGCCTTTATTTGAAAAAGTTGGTGTATTGACAAAAACATATACAAAAGAAGAAAGAAATAAGGCCTTTTATTTTTGAAAATATTTTCTTGAAGAAAATTTATATTTTCTACAGAATCTAAAACTTTTTCTTCACTAGGTGAAGAGTGAGAGTTATCCAAGCTTCTAGTGTATTGATCTTTTAAAAGTAATGTTCTTTTAGGAGGACATTCAAAAGAAGTGTTCCTTCTCTCAAAACACTTGATGTATTGGACATATCTTGTTTTAGTTTCTTCAAAAGTTATAAGACCTAATTTACAAAAATCTTTTTGTGCACCTTGAGTTATTTGTAACTTGTGAGGTAACAACAACTCAAAAAGTGATTTTTCAAAAGTTATTGAGGAGTTAAAAATAATGGGGAGTGAAAGCAGAGGTAAAAGACTTTCAAAAGTCAAGGTTGAAATCAAGAAATGAGAATCATTAATAAAAGGATAAGAGTTCAAAGTTTGGAAAACTCCCTCTAGAACTCTTGAATCAATTATGATTGGGAGAGTAGGAGGTGCCTTGAGTAATTCATCTTTGAGTAGGAGTTCTTCTTTGAGCATGATTTCTTCCTTCACTCTTTCTCTCCTCTCAATCTCTTCTTTCTCTTTCTTTTGTTTCTCCTCCCTTTCTCTTCTCTCATTTTCTTCTTTCTTTTTCTTTTCTCTTTCCTCCATTTTTCTTCTCTCTTTTTCTTCTTTTTCTTTCTTTTCTCTCTCCTCCCTTTCTCTTCTAGCTTCCTCCTCTCTAACTTTTTTTCTCTAATTGTATTTGTTCCTCTTTCTTCCTTTCCATTTCTCTTCTTTCCTTATTCCTCAAGAGCTTCTCTTGTTTCCCTTCAATCTCTTTCTCTTTAAGAAAGAACTCTTTTTCACCTCTAATACATTCTCTATCTTTCTCCATGAGTTCTCTCTTTTCATGTTTAAGCTCTTGATTTCTCTTGAAATAAGGTGGAACAAATTTTCTTCTCATGCAAGCTCTTAGGTCATTCCAATCTCTAATTGGTGATTTGATACCATTTTTAACATCATTTTGCCTTTGATACCACCAATCATATGCATGCCTCTCAAATCTAGAAGAACACAACCAAACTATGTGAAACTTACTACACTTAATGATGAATGGTTGAATTTTTTCAATCTTTTCTTCCCAAGCTAAGTATGAAATCGGATCGACTTCTCTATCAAAATGTGGAATGTCATTCTTAGCTCTTAAACGCAACTCATTCTCAGTATACTTATAATAGAAACGGTCATGATCCCAAAACCTATCATCCAAGCTAGAATGGTAAAAGTTTTCATTGTGGTGACTATTTTGAAGCTCATTAGTACCATGAGAGGTGGATGTTTCTATAGTGTACCTTCTTCTATTGGATGACTCAGCTTGTTGTTTTTCTCTCTTATTTTCCATCATAAACTCAATAAACATACTCTCTAACTTGCTTACTTTTTGTGTAAGTTCGTACCTAAGATGTAAGTCCTCTTGACTATCCCTAACACTCCAATGAACACTTGAATGAGAATGATCGCTCATGTTGTAAAGTTTAAAATATTTTCAAAAAGGTTTTCAAAACACTTTACAACTATGAGTGAGAAAGGTTTTCACAATTAAACTTTTTGTTTTTGATGGATGATTTCAAAAGAGAAACAATAGAATAAGAATCTTTCAAGTAGCTCCCAGGAAAGAGAGGTGAGTCACAATGGACAAGCTTAGAAACCAAGTCTTTCCTAGACAGAGTGTCCTTGAGTTAGCCTTACCTAAGCTTCTAAGAAGAAATCTTCCAATTTTTTTTTTTTTAAATGCAAATGCCAAGAATGCTCCTAAAACCAAAGAAAGGTTTATATAAGATGCTTTCAAACAACCTAAGTACCACAGAGACTTAAAAGATAAACAAGACAATGTATAAAAGGAAAGTAGAAAGAATTGAATGCTATGTAAACAAGTAAACTAACGGTCCTATGTGAAGATGCAAATGACACTTAAGAGCCACTTGACACACCTTCACTTCTAAGAGTGGAAACTAAAATATTACACAATTTTAGCAATGGAGATGGGATTGTACCAAAGACATTTTCCCAAGACACTAAGCAAATAGAAAATGAAATCAACTAACAAAAATTACAAGAACACAAAGGTTCCGTGATACAAAATTAATAGCCAATAAAAGTGCAAAAATAGCCCCTAATTCCTTGCTTCTTTCAAGTGTTTGTCCTCTCTTGATTCACTCTAAAACAATGTAGTTATTTCCCTCCAAAGTCCAAGGAGAAATGCTTCTTTTAGCCTTCTTTTTAGCCTTCAAAAATGCTACCTTCAAGGTTAGTTAATCTCCAAAAAGAACCACCAACCAAATCTGTTTTTCCAACACCAAAGAGACCAAAAATAAAAGCAATAAAAACACAATTTGAAAAGCTAAACTCAAAGGGAGTAAAAGGAGACAATACTTCAAGGAAAACCAAGAATGACAAGCAAAAAAATTAAGGCAAGTCAAATAGGAAGGCACTCAAATGAAATTCCTAAAGAAAGGTGCTAGAATAGATGAATAAAACCAAAATAAAACTAAGAATACAAGACCAACCAGATTAGACAAGGCATTTTCACTCTTCTTCTAATTTATTCCAAACGCATGCTCTGTAAAAATACATTAGCTTATACTCACTAAATCTACATTCACAAATTCATCAATAAACAATCTTTTCATATCAGCAAACCAACTACACACCCTTTTCAAGCACCCAATGTACTAAATTTCACAATTTAGTTAAAGTTCGCAAATCACTCATCACATCAACATATAAACATTAAATATTACATGCATGTCAAATCCAAACTTAATAAACTAGATTCCCTTACCTGGTTGTTAACTAAACAACAATATAGGTTTTAACTTTGTTCTTTCAGTAAGTCAATAGTCAATAAAAAAAGCCTAATGATCTTTATATATTCCTTCTAGAGTCATCTTAATCAATTCACGTCTATTATGCATACCATCATCTCTTTTTTGCCATAATACTTGCCTACAATCTTCCCATTTATGATTAAGCGTTTTCAAGATGCAATTTATATGAAGATCGAAATTGACTACAAACTTTGCCTCTAAAACAAATTTGAATCAAAATTAACCACAAATATCCAAAACCGAATTTTAAATTCAAAATAAACATTACTTACTTGAATGGTATTATAAATTATGTCCTTTATGTAATCTTTAGAAATCTTCTTCCAAATAGAATAAAAAATAGGGAGTGCCTTAAATTTTCTTGCAATACTCCCCAAGAAACGATTCAACAATGCTCCACTAAAGGAACGGAAAAACGTAAGCACTCAGATGGAACTTAGGAAAGGCTCTAGAATTAGATGAATAAAGCAACGAAATAAATCACATAAAGGATTGCATAAAGACTGCTACTAGTGGTATTTCAGGTGAAAATGAAGCTTTTCATATTTTAGTGCAATAGTCAATTTGCTTAATAACATATTGAAGCACTTGTAGCCAGTGACAACCATCCAAACAAGTTATAATACACTTGTTACAACTGTTTGAAGTCAGATTTATAAACTTCATAGGCTTTTTCTCATGTTCACATGTTCAATTTATATTCTTAGCTTTACCTCTTTTAATAACATTCAAACCAGATTTCTTATTTTTGCTTCTGACTTTTTAGCACAATAATTATCTTAGTTATAAAATTCTTGATTGGATCTATGCAACAGTAAGTAGTATACTTACTTACAATTAGAAATAAACTATGTATGAATAACATACTAAGTAATTTATAGCTAATTATATATCTTTAGTTTAAGCCATAGTTTCTTGGTATTTACGTCATATCTATGTTTCAAGAGTGAACAAGAGCAAATGTCTTTTATCTTAGTCGAAACAAGGCTTAAAAATTTCAGGAAGACTACTCAAAACTACACCGAGGAGATGGATAAGTGAAGAAATAGGAAGTTGCTTTAATTGCTTTCTATGAATAAAAAGTGAATAAATCCTTCATGAATCGGAAATCAAGGACCAAGTTGTCCTATAAGATAATGTATTCAATGAATGGAGAGACCAAAGATACCACCGCTCACGTGAAGAATATATTCACTTTGTTACAAAATAGAGTAACAAAAAAAATGGTAATACCTCAAATGGAATTAAATCAAATTTGGTTAAATTAAGCTTTGGAATGAATGAAGATACATATGGGCAAAACTCTCACATAAGGACACATTCAAGAATAAGATTTGAAGGATTGTTTTACAAAAAGTTCATAAAGATTTTGATTCAATTTTTCTTTGGTTCAAACCTTTTATTTTATGATACTTTATGAACTGATTTATTTCAAGATTCAAGCTTAAGAACGAATACTACCTTACATGACTTCATGACCACTCTGAAATAATTATATTACACATATGTATTCATACAAAATTTATTCATCTACATATTCTATGGTCCTAAATTTTTATCTTTAACTATCTACCATTTTCATATTCACTACCGTGACCCTTTAATACATAACTATCTAGATTTCACATGAAATTTCAAGCACCCTAAGACTTATTTCCTTTCATGCTTGTCAAATTTAATTTACCAGTTCTCTAATCTAAAACATTAATCTAACAAAGTTTCAGTCTAACGAAAGCACTAACATGTCCTAAACATATTTCGAAACTCAACTAAATTTCTAAGATAAGGTTTAAGGAGATTTATTATCATAAGTCAGGTTCAAAACAAATTTTTACTTCAAATAAGACAAAGCATATTTCAGAGGTGTCTTTGCTTCAAATCTGAGTTCCAGAACCAGGTTTGAGAAGTGATTAAATCAGATTCCAAAATAAATTATCTATTATGTTATCTGACATTATATGTGAATTCTTCTTATTTGACTCCAATGAGTATATAAATTATGTAGTGATAACCTGTGTTTCTCTAACTGATAGAATTATGCAAAATTGGAAGCGATGAACAAGATGAATGGTACTTCTTTAGTCATAAGTACAAGAAGTACCCAACAGGAACTCGTACCAATACATATACAAAAACAGGATTCTGGAAAGCTATAGGGACATAAAATGCAATTTACCGTAAGCATTGTTTTATTGGAATGAAAAAAACTTTTATGTTTTACAAAGGAAGTTGATAACTAAATAGCTCTATTATCAAATTCAAATGGTTTTAAATCAGTTTATAAGGATTATCAATGATGTTATCAGACATTATATGTCAATGCTTACTACCTTTCAATCTATGGTATGAAAAAAAGAAGTTTAAATTATGTCTTCCAATCTATGGTATTTTAATTTATGTATTACATCTCTCCCAATGTGAAGTTTTTATTATTGGTTTCATTTATGTATTACATCTTTCTTTATATTTGATTTTGCTTCTCTTAAGACATGTGATGCATAAGAATTAAACAAACTGTCAGTTTTGTCATATAATCCATTAGTGTTTTTTAATAACTAGTCTTCTACAATTATTATCCGAAGATATTAATATCTATCAATTTAAGAGTTTAAGTCCTACGTCACCACACATTATGCTAATATTTTAGACCCTTTAATGTTAATCGTCTTTCTTATTAAGTTGTGGTTAGTATGTATTCTAATTTTTATATGAAAAAAAGCACTCAAATTCAAATTTGAGTGAACTTGCACCACAATAATTTTAACAAGTTATTTTTTTTAACCTAACCTAAAAGAGAAAGAGAATACTAAGTAAAAATGCAAATACTAAAGTGGTTTATGATGTACAATTCAAACTACATTTATATGTTAAATTACCTCCACAAAGCAGTTATTTATGTTGCCAAAATCCTCTCACAGGTATCGAGAACTATTGTCTACTTGTCTCTTATGAAATCATCTCCTAATGA
This sequence comes from Vigna radiata var. radiata, assembly GCF_000741045.1. Taxonomy (NCBI): domain Eukaryota; kingdom Viridiplantae; phylum Streptophyta; class Magnoliopsida; order Fabales; family Fabaceae; genus Vigna; species Vigna radiata. The sequence goes on along the minus strand of NW_014542360.1, from coordinate 557,779 downwards.
TTTTTTGTTTATTGAGATGCTCCCAAAACAATATTAATTAGTTTTCTTTAACTGCAAAGTAAGAACAAGAATGTTGATAGGGGAGCACAATGTTAGTTAAAGCCAATCCCTGTGATATTTGTTTTTGATGATGACAACACATTGTTAATAAAAACACATGTATATGTATTGTGTTATGTGTTATATGTGTTTATGCTTATTGTGAAATATGTACATGTTGTGATTCTCACATTTGACATATTGTGTTCATTGATGCATACAGTTGTGTTTGTAACGTGATCATATCTGTGTATGCACAATATATGTTTTGGAAATATAAAAACCACATGCACAAAAGCATATATGCATGACTTAATCGATTACAGTGTTGTGATAATAAATTAAGGTCATAAGACAACTTGAGTTTTAAACTATGGCAAAACAACTAGTTTTGAATCGATTACACTAGTTGGTAAATCGATTAAAACTCGTGTGTTTGCACATATTTTTTCAAATGTGTTGTGATGAGTTTTAGAAAGAAAAGTTTTCAAAAATCTGCTAAGTGTTGAAGCTTAATCGATTACATGGATTATGTATTTAATTAAGTCGGTTAAGATTTGAAAACTCTTTCATGCTTGTCATAACTATTACAACTGTTATATTTTTAAATGTGTTGACTAAGCATTTAATGAAAATCAATTACATTAATTGAACATTCAATTATGTGTTTTGACTGCTGTAATCTGTTACAAGTTTTTTAATGTAACCGATTACATTAATAGAGTAATCATTGAAATGCGTCAAAATTGACAAAAACTATATATTGACGCTATGATTGATTTTCTGTAGGACAATTGAGATTAACACTTTCATATCTGACAAATATTCATTTTGAGAAGTTTTACAGAGATGATAAAAGGCTCCAAGAAACAAGAACTTGAAGTGGTTCATAAATCTTGAAGATTTCTTAAGAGGCAAACTTGATTAGATTGAAGAGGCTGATCGTTCTGCACAACTGAGGTGCTTGATGTTTGATCATAAGGAGAAGATTCACAAACTTTGTGTTGTTGTTCCGTGTGTGTGTTGCCAGGAAGAAGAACAAGGAGTTCTTTGTACTATGAAAGGATTCTCAAAGGGGTGACTACGGGAGAGGATTGTTCTTGCTGCAGGTTGTATGTATTGGTTATATTAGATTAGTGAATTAGAGAGGTTGTTTACATTTTGACAGTGTGGACACTGTAAAAGCCTTGTTGTATAAACTCAATATAGTGCAACTGGCTTTTAATCTCAGGTTGATTGAAAGGACACTAGATGTAGGCATTAAGGCCGAACCAGTATAAAAATCAGAGTTTGATTTTTCTTCTCCCTATCTCTCTACATTAATCGATTACACATTATTATTAATTGATTACGCATAATGTTACATTGCACACATATTGCTTACTGTCCAAGAAAGGTTTAAAGAACCATACCTTTTGCGAAAAAGATTTCAAAAGCGTTTATTTTTATAAAACACCAATTCACCCACCCTCTTGGTGTTGAGAAACAAAGCTCATCAATTCTAACAAACAATTATGTGAGTGAATGAGAAAGCAAAAACATATTGAAATTCCAAAGCGTACATTTTTACCTGCAATTGAGGTGCATCTTCCCTTAACAAGAACTCCACAAAGCGAGGGATAACACTAACTACCTCTTCAATATAAGGGCTCTCTAATTAACATAAACAAACCCAATGAATGAATGTTAAAATTCTTTTATCAACATTAAAATTGTATGATACAAGAAATATGAATTGAAACTGAACCAAGTACTAGTAGACTTCCCAGGTTAGTGACTGCCACCAACTATTCATCAGGGTTCTTAGACCCTAGTTCCTATGCATCCTCACAAATATCTTCCAATAACTAGTCAATACAAAATAGAAATGATGATGACTAAAGGACCAATAATTTGAAAGAAAATTGTGGGTAAAACCAAAGTTACCAACCTCGTCATAGGTTTTCTAGGCTCGCGTTTTTGGAAGATAGATGGAAGATGAATTTCAAGTAGGGGAAGACCAAAGACTTAGGTATTTGAAGAAGGTGAAATGTTACAAAGTGAACGATTGACGAAGCCAAACTCAAGAGCCTCTGAACAAGAACTTTACACACTGTGAAGAAAGACAACTAAGACACCAACACAAGCCATGAAGATGTGAATATAAGCCTTCAAGACATGAACTAAAGTCCAATGGATGTGAATAAACGATGCAGGGAAGGGGAATTAGGGTTGCGAGAAAATGAGACTAGAGGTAAACAAACATGAATGAAGGTACGTGGAAATGGGGGGTTAGTGGGAAATATTTAGTGATAACCCGCGGTTTGATTAAAAAACCGTCAAAAATTTATTCCAAAAAAAATTTAGTTGTATTTTTCGTTATAAACCTCCAAAATTTTTTAAGAAATAATTAAAATAAAACATAGCTGCGATTTTAGTCGAAAACTGCCGAAAATTATTCGGGGTTTCGAAAACCGTTGAAAAATAAACCCTATCTAAAATGTATTATTTTTGCAGTGTATGTTGAGTTGATAAAAACAATGCATGTTAGAAAGTCTCATGTCACTCAGGATCAACATATTAGTGAGTGTTAGTGACTATATAATGAATTTTAAGTTCATGGTTTTAATCGCATCAAGTAAAAAACACTTTAACTTGTATTTGAATTTTTTTATACTATTGTAGTAGAATGTTGTGAGGTTTGGGTTAAATTCTTCCTTTAGAGAGTATGGGTTTATTTAGGGTTAAAGGCATGGAAGAATTGTCTATGTGCTGTAAAAAAGATCACATAATGTTATTCTCTAGTTGTCATTGGACAAGGTTGTGGTTTTTTTCAATTTTGAAGTTGTCACATTGTATCCTTGTGTTGATTATTTTGATCTTATTTCTCTATTTGTATGATGATTTTTAGAGGTAAAAATGATAATATTCTTCATGATGACACATTTTTTCCTCTTTAGAGTGAGTATCAAGAGTATATGTTATGTGGTTGCAACTTAGTATGATATTCCACACCACAAAATATGAATTCCTTATTGTTGGAGAATCATCATTGGTTATTAAATTTGAAATGACATTTATAGGTATTATCAAATGTCACATAGAGAAATTTGATGGAAGGAACACTATTGGCACTGTGTTGGCATGATGAATTTGTAGTTAGGTTCGTGGAAGTTCAACAAGGTGCAAGGACGATGAGTCGAGTAGGATCTGTAGTGGAGCAAGCATTTTCTGGCGAGTGTGCCCTTGAATTTGTAAAGGAGATTGGATTGGTGCTCGCATGACTCGATAAGTGAGGTGCGATGGAGATATGATATGTATGTGAGGTGCAATATGCTACAAGTGGTGGAGGAATTGCTCCATAGTTGCTTCAATTTACGTGCAATGTAGCTCATGGATTTAAGCTTGTGTGAGGTGCAACTTGGGCTTCCATGGTTGTCATGGTTTGCATGTTGTAGCGATTTCTGGTGATGTGTTTAAAGGTCTGATGGGTGTGTTCAAATCAATAGTTGGGTTAAACTTACAATGCTCACGTGTGTTTTTTGGCGGTTGCAAGAAGGATAACTCATGGATCTGTAGAGAGTTTGAGCTTGCGAACTATAGAGGAGCTCGCGTAGTCTCCGATCAAGATTCACGATGGAATTGCTAATATAGCGTATTATGCGCAGGTGCTTTTCCCAGACGAGATGCATGGAACTTAAATGGTGATGGTGATGGTGATACCTCCGGTGAATGTTAAATGATGGGGTTGTAGTAACATGCGATCTGCTACTCCGATGATGCACATAGTGGACAACTGTGTCTGATGAGGCTAGTAATGATTAAAGCTTGATTTGCATGGATGGAGCTTGAGATCTCTAGTGACAGTGTTTTGTGTGGCTGACATGATGGAGTTTTGTGTCATCAATGAGTGTATGTGATGTAAGAACCAAGAAAATATAGTAGATATGTGTGTTAATGAGATCGAATATTTTATTTTAAAATAAGTCGATAATATAAATATAATTTCTTAAACTCGTTTCATTACCTAAAACACAAATTATCTCTCTAAAGCATTATTCTCTTAACCTCTCTACAATCTCTCTAAGATTTCTGACTCCTCAGTCATCTATTTGACGACTAGGAAGTGTCTAGGCAATCCTTGTGACAAGGACTACCTATTTAACCAATCAATTCACTATTTAGAGAAAGTAAGTTTTTACTCTTTTCTTGGTATCTTCGGTTCATGATCATGCAAAGAAAAATTTGTTTTTACATGTGTCAAGAACTTCTCTTCCTTGATTCCTGGTTCAATCGAGGTTCTAAAGTTTGTCTTTAATCATCAACTAGTGATTTTTAGGCCTTTCTAGGATTTCCTTATGGTGGAAGCAACGATTGAGATTTTTAGAGCTGTAGAAGTTTTCTAAGGTAAGAGAAGCTAGAACCTTTGTTTTAGTTTGTGATTATATTATAAGAATTTGTATCTCTATGTATGGTAGTTAAATTTTGAGAAATTGCCATGTTTGGGTATATATGAAGATTATGAGTAAAATTGATTATTTGATCATGTTGATAATGGTTCAAAAACTATTATTTTTATATTTAATTTTGATATCAAAAACACCCTTAATGACTTAGAAACTTGCTTTGACTCATGTTTTTGCTTTAGTTTTGTGAATAAGAGAGTTGAGGATATACTTGATGATTTTATTACTAAATTCCCTTGATTTTATAGGCTATTGGAATGAATTGAAAGAAGAGTTAAAGTATCAAATGGTTGGAGTGCAAAAAAGTCAACCAGTCAACCAGAAAAGTCAACCAATCAACCAAAATGCTGAAAAGTCAACCAGAGTGCAGTACTGAGTGCCACCGCTAGGCGCCATTCTGAGTGTCGCACCTACCACTGAGCAGTACTGTAGCATTGAACGCCATTTTCATGGGCCCGGGCCAATTTTTCTGTTATTTTTATGATTTATTTAAAGACCCAAGCGCCCTAAAGAATGTATCTTTTGGCAGAGGAGACGCAGAAACACACTCTTCACCCCTTGGAGGCGAATTTTGGATGCGAAAGCTCCAACCTACAAGTTCTAGGGTTTATTTTTTCATTCTTTTCATTAATTTCATCTAGTTTCACCATGTTTATGGTGAACTAAACCTCTATTGTTGTTGGGGAAACGATGTAAGCCTTTGAAACTCTCATATATTGAATTGATGCTTCATTCATATGCTTTATTTCATTAATTGTTAGAGTTTTTCCTTTATTCTTTATGCATGCTTTTTTTAACTCATTCAATAATGTGATCTTTGATTTTATCTATATGGACACATATGGGTAGATCTAGACATGAGGGAATTCTCTCGGGAGCAATATTACCTAGACATAGGGGTAGGAGGACCGATTGTCTTTAAGCTTCTGTGCGAATGTAATGCATGAACAATTACTAGGGAGACAAGACATTGTAAACTAGTAATTAGGAGTAGGCTCTACTCACCAAGACATTGGGATTAAGGTAAATTAGAAAGTGACATTGACATTAATGAAAAAGTAGAATTCGTAAATATATGAGAGTGGATTAGGATAAGTCAGAAACCCCAACAACACAATTTATCCATATCATTCAACTGCCAATTGATCAACCTTGCATGCATATTCGTTTTTTCATTCTAAACACCAAATTTCGTTATGCAAGTCTTAAATAATCAACAAATCATGTGAAAGTCTAGGCCTATGAGTCTCTAGGAAAACGATACTCGGTCTTACCGTTTATATTACTTGATACGATTCGATACGCTTGTCGGAGTCTTAACACATGTGTTGTGGTATGTTGGAATGATATGTTTGTGATGTTTAAACTATATTGATTATGTGTAATGAAGTTATTTTAGTGTTTGGAATTGAATGTAAAGTGATTGGTTTAAAGAAGTGTTCTTTTGCTTGGATTTTAAGGTCATAATAGGGGTTTAGATAGGTGAATTTTAAAGGTAGGTGTTGAAGTGATAAAGTAACTAGTTGGATGCTGTTTTGAGCTCATTTTAGACTTATTAGAAGTATTAGATTGAAGAAATCTCGTATGAAACAAGTAAGGGGATTATTGTTGGAGTTTGAGGTATATTTAGCGTAAAAATGAAGTTTTAACTACTGAGAATTTATGGGAAGTAGTGGGGACTGTGTTTGACAGTTGGGAGTGTATTAGGAGACCTATTAAGACTTGTCTAAGTTCTCAAATGAGAAAAGTTTAGTGTAGAATGGTCAATGTTGCTTTTAGGGTGAGTTCTAAGGTGTTTTTGGTCAAAAATGAGGTTTTTTATGGTGAGATTTTGAAACAACAAGTTTGGGAGTAATTTGGGATGTTGGAGTGAGTTATTTGGTGTATTATGACTTGAACATGATGTTGGTTTGCTGATATGGAAGTTAGAAAAGGTGGAATTGAGTTTGGGTAGCTTAGGTAAGTGATATTGTGTTTTGAATGGTCATTTTGAGTTAGAAATGTATTTTCTAAATTTTCATAGTGTTTATAAGGTCTTAAGAACCTTTCAAAGTTGTGGGAGAAGTGTTCAAAGTGGTCTAAAAAGGGTTGTAGTTTTCTGATAACGCTTGAGCACCCAAATTGGGCGTTGAGCACCCGTTTCCAGAGGCATCAACGTTGAGCGGCAGCCCCTGGGCGCTTGAGTGCTACTCGACGCCATCACACCAGTTTTTGGGGGGTTTTCAGGATTCTGGATATCAGTTTTTGACGTTCTTTAGGTCGTTTTGGGGGGTTTTGGACCCTTTCGAAGCTATTGGTGAGGGTTTCCAACCTATTTTCCTTACCTAAATGTGGGTATTAAGATGCCTTAAAGAAAATTATGTTATTATGTGACTTCTGATGACTTGTGTAGTGATTATGGTTCTTTGAATTATAATTAGTGATCTTATATGGTGTTAGTCAATGTAAAATGAATGAATTGATATATGATTTACATGTGAATGGAAATGGGACATATGAATATTGTGATGAAAAGTTTGTGAATGAATTGGATGTAATTCTGACTCTTGGAGAGGTTACATGGGTCGTGCCTGTGTTGTTGTTCAATAAATATATGGAGCTTTAGACTAGTGGTCTATTTCGACACTCTAATGATCATTCATTCTCAAGTAGAGAGGGGTGAGTCATGTGGTGAGAGTAGCGGGAGATTTTTGTCTATAGGCTTTGATCATGGCCCTAGGCAACTAAAATGGACTAACCTTGTAGAGCATCTTGGTTTCAGCCAACACTATTACCATCACAAGTGTACAAACTACCAATAGTTCCACATTCATACCAAATTTGGATGAGTCTTGTCTAGGTTATGGCATGTATAGGACGATTGGATTGATGTGAATTATTTTTAAATTAATGTTTGTATTTGTTAATAATATATATATATATATATATATATATATATGAATTGTTTTGTTTATCTAACTTATCCTTCTTGTTTGTGCTTTATTGTATGTTCTTGTATTACTTTCTTGGCTATGATCATCTAGTGGATGTGAGTAGAGGGCAATGAGATGTCTATGGAGAAGGCCCTGGAGGATGGACTGACAAATGCTTAGTTTTTAGTTTATGTGGATGTATACAGTTTATTGTTTAGACGATAGGTTTTATATAAAGTTTATATTATGGTTATCATGATGATTGTATTAACTTTATATTTCCTATCTGTAGACTATTCTTGCTTTATTGATTTTGTGATGACTCTATTATAGTATTTATACTTTTGGGATGTCACATGTGATGGTGTCACATTTTTTGTTTCAATTTGTGTTAGGTGGATCAAACTTTTCTCTTCTTCGATATTAGTATGTGTAAAGACGACACGATTCAACTACTCTAATGACTGCATGAAGGTGCGATGATGGTTTTGCAGTGAAGACACCAATGTGTTGTAGATCTGCTTAAGGAAAAAGGAGATGATGTGGTAACTCCTAGTTGATTAAATATGAGAGTGGAGGATTACGACATGTGACATCTCCTAGTTGATCATATATGAAAGTGGAGGAATGTGACACGTGGTAGCTCCTGGTTGAGCAGGTTTTGAGTGCTAGGATGAGTCTCCTATAAGTGTAATTATACACAAACATTGGTTAATATTGATGCAGTGCGTGAGTGATTATACACCTTGACATTGGTTAGCATTGATGTAGGGTGTATGATGTTTATGCACTGTTAGGATATTTATCCTATTTATCATGATTATATTGTGTTTAGGGTTACTCTAATTATCATGATTATATTGTGTCTAGGGTTACTCTAATTATCATGATTATATTGTGTGTAGGTTACTCTAATTATCATGATTATATTGTGTCTAGGTTACTCTAATTATCATGATTATATTGTGTCTAGGGTTACTCTAATTATCATGTACTCTTGTATCAATTTATTATTATAAATAGAAGATTATGAGAGGGATCAATTAAGCCCTCTAGAATTATTTTACAGTTTAATTCTCAAGTTGGTATCAGACGGGTCGATCTCGCTCACCGCCGCCGGCTATCCTCCGTCGCCGGCCGCCATTCGGCGCTGTCTGCCGCCAGCCACCGTCACCGTCCCGTTTGTCTAAACCCTTAGGGTTTTTCTTGTTTCTCACTGGTACGATTTGTCATCTTCAGAGATGGCGTCTGGTAGTGTTCTTTCCTTCTCCGAAAGTCCATCAATTACCTCCGAGAAGCTAAATGGAAAAAATTATCTATCATGGTCTGCTGCCGTTGAAATGTGGTTCCTTGGCCAAGGGCTTTATGACCACCTTGAGCAAGATGGAAGTCATGTGCCTACTGAAAAAGTTGATAAGCGGAAACAAGTAGATTTCCAATTGTGTGCCCTATTATGGCAATCAGTGGAACCCAACCTTCTTATATCTCTGAGGGCTTTCAAAACTTGTCACTCCTTTTGGAAGAAAGCTCAAAGCATTTATGCCAATGATATTCAACGTCTCTATGACACTGCGAACAAGCTTGCATCTCTTAAAATGACAAACCATGATATGGTGTCCTTTATGGCTGAAGCCCAATCTGCCGTCGAAGAACTGAGGATGTTTTTGGAATCAGACCCATTAAAGGATATCCAAAAGAAACTGGACAAATATTACATGGTATTGATCCTTCGTGCCCTACATCCCGATTTTGATCATCTCAGAGATCAACTTCTAACTAGTCATGAGGTCCCCTCCATGGAAACATTGACTACTCGTCTTCTACGTGTCCCGGTACCTCAAACTCAGGAAGCGCATGAACTAGTGGAACCATCTGTCATGGTTGCCACACGAGGAAGAGGAGGGCGTGGCACTAGAGGAGGAGGACATGGCACTAGAGGAGGAGGACGAGGAGTTCAGGGACGTCCACAATGCACATACTGTGAAAAGATGGGTCACACTCAAGAGAATTGCTATTATTTACATGGTTTTCCTTCCAAGACCGCCAATATTTTGAAGACTGAAATTTCCACTCCAAAGATTAAAACTTCCACTTCTAAGTTCACCGAGGATGAATATCAAGAGTATTTAAGGTTAAAGTCCAANANCTTGGCAGAATCATCTCAATCTCCCAGTACATCAACAACCTGCATTTCTCAATCCATGGAAGGTCCAAATTCATGGGTAATTGACTCAGGTGCTTCTGATC